>NC_142694.1:22441024-22741024 GCF_029641045.1 Salvia hispanica | reverse complement strand
CGTACCAAAAAATTCCGCCTCAACTATGAAGAAACGGAGGGAGTATTTCTTTTCGTGACAAAAATTAAGAAAAAATTGTTTATTATGTTACATGAGGAGATAGTAAACTGAACTAAGAGTAAGAATAAAGTAAGAATACACATCGACCATGATTGTGGCAATGGCAATGTCGAAATAGTAACTTAATTTCGACATTTTAAGACACCATTTGTAAGTGTAAGTTTGAATTTTGAACAAAGAAAATGGAGAAGTAATCAGACTAGAGGTGTCAAAATGACCGGGTCTGATGTTTTGAATCTTGAGTCAGGCTAAGTCTACTCATATATATAAGGATCAAGCTTTTAGGATGATAACTATTTAAATCATAAATTTTGACCAATCCTATGAGGTTTGGAAACGAAATACTATTAATACGAAGTTTCAATTACTTAATTGTCGCATCCATGTATAAACCGACGTCCTTCGCCGATTATTAAAGAGTGAACTACAAAAATGGTACCTGATCTTTCACTTTCGCACAAAAATGGTACCTGGTTTTTTTTTTTTATCGTTTTTGGTACCCCATGACAAAAATAACCCTAGGTACCAAACATGTGATTTTTTTGTTATGGAGGATATTTTTGGAAATTTCAATTAAATAGAACCAAATTTGTGATTTTTTTCCTTCCTTTCTTATTTCTTTAGTTTATTCTTCTTTCTTTTTTCTTCATTTTCTTCTTTCTTTTTAGTATTTTATCTTCCTTTCTTCTTTTTTTTTTCTTAGTGTATGTTTCCTCGTTTTTCATTTTCTCTTCTTTTTGACCTTTCTTTTTAGTGTTTTATACATACATCTAATTGCATTCATAATATAAATCAATAACAAAACACCTAATTAAATTAATTATTTAAAGTAATTAAATCAATTGAATATTTTTAATTAAATTATTTATACTTATTTTAGGATTAAAACACCTAACTAAAAATATTCAACTCTTTATCATTATGAATACAATTCACAGTTTTAGATTTTAATTAGGACTCTATTGAATAGTTATTAATTTAATATAAAATAATACTTAATTATTATTTATTAATTATTACTAGTTTTTGCTATTATAACAATAATATTATTATAATAATTAAATATAATTATAACTATAATGATTAAATAAATTTAAATGATATTAAAAAATAAATTAATTATTAATTTATAACATCAAAATAATAATAATAATATTAATTAGAGTGAACTACGTAAATGGTACCTGATCTTTATTTTATATCGTTTTTCACTCTATTTCACTTTCACATCAAAATGTGATTTATAGGTACCAAAAATGATATAAAATAAAGAGCAGGTACCATTTACGTGCGAAAGTGAAAGATCAGGTACCATTTATGTAGTTTACTCTATTAATTAATAATAATAGTATAAAGAGTGAGAAGAATGAGAGAAGGTATTATAATATCACTTTTGGTACTAGTTTTGTCAATGCCCAAAATACCCTTTATGATATAAATGGAAAAATGAATTTGTTTAGAGGCTATTTTGGGGTGAAAATTGCATCAGATACCATAAATGGGATTAATAGGTACCAAAAACGATATAAAATAAAGATCAGGTACCATTTATGTGCGAAAATGAAAGATCATGTACCGTTTATGTAGTTCACTCATTATTAAAACAATGTTGTTTCGTTAAAATGAGAAAAGGAAATAAAGGGGAAAATATTTACCGAAATATCTCATTTTAGGTATCATGCGTTTTATATACAGATGTTACATTTGTCAACATGAAACTGTGATCTAGTATTCTGTTTTCAAATCTTTTATAATTTGAAAAAAATTCATGATCTAAATATCCCCATATTTTTAGACTTTGGGATGCTTTGTAAAAGCCCATCAAGCTAATTTATGTCTTAAGTTGGGCTGACCCGTTCATTTTTCTCTGACCTAAAAATAAATAGCTCCATACAAGAATCACGACATTATGCAAGGTACTTCATCCGTCGTAAGGTAAGCGAAACACTTCTTTTGGGCATAGAACTTTAAGAAATTTATATTTAAAGAATTAAAATGGAGGGAGTAAAGTATGAGAGAGAGAAAAAATCGAGAAGTAAATAGAAAATAAAGTAGGCGGATAATAAAGTACTCCGTTATAGACATGATTTTTTGCTAAGTTTAAAGTTTAAGGTTCGTGGAGAAAAGTAATATGACTCGCTTATTTTGGAACAAAGAAAGTAATATTTTATGCTAAGTTTAAAGTTTATGGTTCGTAGAGAAAAATAAAGATTAGAAAAGATTTGTGATATTTTGCGCCAATATCTTAAAAAGCTAATCACAAAAGTCTTTGTCGTGTTTATTATTTGAGACGAGTGAATTTAAAAAGAATAACCACAAGAGTCCATTATAAAATTGGATAAAATAAGATTTATTATTTTTTTCCATGAAAAAATGAATGGAAAATAAGCTTTATTATTTTTCTTCAATTTATGCAATTCTCCGTTCTATAAATGGGCATATCAAATATCAACCTCAAATTATACTCTCAATATGGCTAAACAATTCACAACTCTCGCGCTCTTTCTTCTTTGCCTTTTGGCTTCTCGTAAGTTGACACACTTTTACCATATCTTCTTAGCCCACATAATTTTGTGGATATGTTATTGCATATTGGTCAAGGTCTAATTTTTGCAATTATAAAATTTAATTAAGTATATTTTCAATTTATTCTAGTTTCACAGTCAAAATCAATTTTTTCGAAATTAGAAATTTTAGGTTTGTAATGTAAGGATTTAGTCTTTGTTTGGTTTGGTTTGTTCTTGGTTTTATAAGGATCGCGGGGTGTCTGTGGTAGCTGTTGTCCTCTACTTCTCTTTTATTGTGACTTTGATTCACTTGTACTTTTGAGCTTTTGACTTATCATCGAGTTATAATATGAGTATGTTTTATAATTAAAAAAAATTGTGAAGATTTAGTGGGGAAATCACCTATGGGGATCTATTTTTATTTAAATTGTAATTTTCACTATGTTCCATCGAACAATAATTATTCCACATTATCAGTCATAGCATCGGAAATCAATTAAAAAATATTATTCTTTTAACTAGAGTATTTTATTATCACATCTTGTTGTTCCATCTCGTTGATTACAACCTAGTGTGTACACTGTTATCATACCAAACATTATTTTTGTAACAATCTAACCGTTTTTTCATTTAGTGCCTTGTAACATGAGTGAAATTTAGTGGATAGAACATGTTGCCACGTAACGTGTCAAGCCAATCACAATCATAATAAGAGAGAATATATTTCTGCACTTGTGGCTGGCTGAACATATCACGTGACAAAATATATCTGTATTACTACTGAGCACACCTATTTAGATCAATTTTTTGATGGATTTAATCTTTACATATGTGTATAGTAACTAATTTCATTCGTAGAGGAGACAATGGTGAGTGGAGCACTTACATGCACAGGGATAAGCAAATTGTTTACTGGGACTTGCTCAGGACCTACCCTTGATGTGTACTGCTCCTCAAAGTGTAAGGAAGAGGCCTGTTTATTTGGTGCCTGCAACAGTGATCAAAAATGTCTCTGCACATATTTTTGCAATTAGAATTGTAACTTAGATTTTGTTGCCAATTTAGGCATCAGAGTTTATGTATTTTCATAATAGTAATGTCGAAATGGAAAACTTCATTTTGAATTTCCGACGTTTTCAATCACTCTTAGTAATTTTTACTTTAAATTTTGAATAAAGAAAACAGATATGTCAAATAATCAGGTTTCATCTTTTGAGTCACAAAACGATCAGGCTGGACCGCTGACTCACATATCTAAATCCTATAAGGGTTAGAAACGAAAAATTAAATATAGAGTTTCGATTCCTCAATTGTTGAATCCATGTACCGAACGACATCTTTTGGTGATGCTTAAAACAACGTTGTTTTATTAAATAAGAAAAGAAAAAGAAGGTGGAAAAATATTTATTTTGTTTAACTATATTGTTTCGAACTTTGATAAAATACAATGTCTTGTACACGGATAAGACAATGACAAAAATTGAAACCTCACAATTTTATTTTCCATTTTCAAATCTTGTATGGTTGATAATAATTTATTCAAATTTTATGATTTAAATAACTATTATCACTAAAATTATATGCGAAGCTATCTAGCGCAAACCCATTTTTCTATAGCCACAATAGGGGCGGCGCGGCGGCCGCCCTGATCGCGGCTAAGCTGCGGCTGTCTATTGTGGTGGAAGCGGCCGCCCCCGAGGCAGACGACTTTTGTGGGGCGGAAGGGCTTTCGCCCCGAAAGCGCCGAGGACGAGCCGGAGGAGAGAGAAAAGCGGCGGCCGCCACGGCTATCTATTGCACGGCGAAACCGCCGCGGCGGTCGACGATTTCCAATTTTTATTTTTTTTTTAAATTTCGAATTTTTAATTGTTTTTATTATAAATATTCCTCCCATTTTCATCTTCTCTCCACACACATCTTCACATCCATTTCACTTTCTATACAATTTTTCTATCTCTAAAAATTTGTGGATTTCCATTGCTATTTATGGATGATTTGTGGAATGAAGCATGGGATTCTTTGATTCAAGAGGTGCAGAGGGAAGCCGACGAGGAGGATGAGGCGGCGGAGGGATCGTGAGATTCGTCATCGTCGGACAATCCCACCAGACCATGTCGGAGCGGCTGAGCGGCTTATGGCAGACTACTTTAGCGCTAACCCTCGTTACCCAGCTGAGATTTTCCGTCGGCGTTTCAGAATGTCGCGACCGCTCTTCACCCATATAGCGACGACATTGGCGGACCGGTACGGTTGCTTCAACCTCCGGAGTGATTGCACTGGCAGGATCAGACTGTCTAATTTTCAGAAATGCACCTCTGCAATAAGGCAGCTTGCCTATGCCGGACCGACTGATATGTTCGACGAATACCAACAGATAGGTGAGACGACTAGTCTAGAGGTGTTCCGGCGGTTTTGTAAGGGCATGCGGGAAGTCTTTGGTCCGGAGTTCCTACGAAAGCCAAACTCTGATGAGTGCCAGAGACTGCTAGATATACACGGTGTGGTGCACAGTTTCCCAGGGATGATGGGCAGCATTGATTGCATACATTAGGAGTGGAAAAACTGCCCGGTGGCGTGGAAAGCCCAGTTCACTGCTAGTTTCAAAAGCAAACATCCTTCGATGATCCTGGAAGCCGTTGCTGACTACTGTTTGCGGATCTGGCATGCGTATTTCGGTGTTGCAGTTTCAAACAACGACATCAACGTTCTGCAGTCGTCGCCTCTCTTCAATGATGAGTGCCGGGGAGAGGGTCCAGAGATCAGTTTCGTTGCAAACGGCACGCAGTATCGCATGGGATACTATTTGGCAGATGGAATATACCCTCGTTGGCCCGTATTCGTCAAGACACTTCGCCAACCGGCTGGAGCGAGAAGACAATATTTTGCACGAAAACAAGAGGCCGCTAGAAAAGATGTTGAGCGAGTTTTTGGTGTGCTCCAAGCGGATGGGCCATTATACGCTGCCCGACACGAGTTTGGTACGAAGATGATGTCACGAATATTATGTTAGCATGTATCATATTGCACAATATGATAATCGAAGATGAAGGATTTGCTGCAGAACGTTGGGCACCGGAAGATGGTGCAAGTACAAGTCACGGCGTTGCCTCCGCGCCGATACAGATGGGTGTACCACGTAGTAATGAATATCTGATCCAATGTTTCGCTGATATACGCAGGAGCACAACACATGACCAACTCCAGGTCGATTTGATTGAAGAGGTCTGGGCACGTAGGGGAGGCGGCGTAGCGTGAAGAACATGTGTGATTTTCCGTAGATCAAATTTTCGTTGTAATTTTCCCCTTACTTTAATCCGACGAAAATTTAGTTTTCAATTTTAATTTGTTTTATTAGCCGTTTTTATCTAATTATTTTTAGTCCGATAATTTTAATTGTAATTGAATTAAAATATATAACAAATAAAATAAAGTGAAATGTGGCTAAAAAAAGTCTCCACTATTGCTGCGAAAACTTTTTTTTTGTGGCCGTGGACAAATAAAAAGTGGCTATGGACAAAAAACGTAAAAGTATCCAGTCAAAGTGTGTCCACCCTATTGTGGATGCTACCCCAATTTTAAAGTGACACAACTTTATTTGTTCAATTAATTTGAAAACAAACTACGAATCACTAATTTGCAATTCAATTTTTTATAGGTCGAACATTATGCAGTTATGCACTTACATCGTTATTCAACATTCCATTACAAACAAATGTTTAATTAGTTTGATCAATTATTAACTAAGTTAACTATTAAGCCAAACAGCAAATATCACACCTAATTTACTCATGGTCTGATAGGGATCTAGACTTTCATTTTAATAGAAACACCTATTCATACACACACCTTTAATTGAGTCTGCATTTTTATTAATTGATTTATCAGTTATTACAAAGAACTCAAATTAAGAAATTATTGATAAAAATATTCTTGATGCCAAAACATGAAATAGTAGTACATAAATAATATCAAAGTCCAAACTTGAGCAAGGAAAGCAAATCCCCTTTTTGGTTCTTCGGAAGAGGCGATGAGGACGTCGCACCAGAGAAGGTGCTAGGCAAAACGATGACTTCCTCCTTCGAAACAACGGGTAGAAGAGCTTCCACGAGCAGTGAACAAGGAAACTGATTCCGAGCTGCAAAAATGAGAGAACAAGGAATCCAAATCCCATCTTTGGCCCACCAGAAAGGGCCGCTGTGAGACCAATCGCCCTTGACGTTGTCTCGATAACAGAGAGAAGAGCAGGGCAGTGGGTGACGAAGGCGGCAAGGCTGATGGAGGCGGGGTAGTGGCGGCAAGGCAGCGAATGCTACGAGAAAGTGACGGATCCGGGGCGAGAGAGATAGGGGGAAAGGTGTGAAGACGAAAAAGAAGAGGAAGAAGAGAGACAAGTACAACAGGTAGAACAGCGCCGCGAGGGAGGAAGGCGCGACGGCATGGCGGTTGAGGTGGCGCGACAGGCGGGACGAGCGGCGAGGCTGTATGGAAGGAGAGCCGGAGAGGAAGAAGGATGGTGCTCTGACAGGGGAGATGATTTCCGCCGCCGATTAAGGAGGAGGGAGGGAGAGAGAAACTTGAGGGAGATGGAGGCGCCACATGTTGCATTATGGTTTTAGGATATTATAATTTATATTGTGGAGTAGGAATGTGTTAAAATGACAACCCATCTTAAAATAACACCATACCACCATTCCTAGCCAATCATTTGTACACGTGGACGAATAATCAGCTGCCATGTGGTAATCATAAAAAATTCGCAAGGGTAAATTTACGCAGACTGCAACATCCAATACTCTAGACTGCAAGGCGACGCGGCCTGCAATATCCAATACGCTAGACTGCAATATCCAATACGCTAGACTGCAATCTATAGATTGTTGTAGATTGCTGTCTAGCGTTTATACTATTGCAGTCTAGCATATATAATATTGCAGTCTAGCGTGGTGTCATAGTGTCATTTTAAGAGTGTTGTCATTTTAACGCACCCCTTGTAGAGTATATTGTTTGGAATTTTTGTTTAATATTTAGTGGGCTTTTAGTGTGTTGGATTTTGGAGAATAATTTAGATTTCAAATAGTAGTATTATAAAACTATGTAATCAATTTATAGTAGTACATCTTTCTATTAAATACAGTTTTTAATTTGAATTTTTAATTTCTTGGACTTTGTATAATATATATATATATATAGGGATGTGTTAATATGACAACCCTCTTTATTGTAACACCATACCACCATTTTAGGCCATTGTATCTGAAAATCGTGTGCTTGTCATGCTGTCACATGTAAAAACACGGAGGGGTAAAATAGGAAATTTCTAATTTTACGTTACCAGATTGCAGTGCTGTTCATTGAACATTGCAGTCTTACCACAACAATATTGCAGTTTACCACGACTGCAATATCTAATACGGTAGACTGCAATATCTAATACAGTAGACTGCAAAACCGTGTTTTTTCACGAAACTTAATCCTAGGCGTCCATAAATGAGATCTAACGGACTATATTGGTGGTATGGTGTTATCCTAACTATGGTGGCACCCTAGTGCACCCCTATATATATATATATATATATATATATAGGGATGTATTCATATACTTGTCTCATCTTTTGTGCTTTTTCCTTTTTAATCTCCACCATCCAATATTAAGATCTAAGGGCCAAAATTAGGGCCTGATCTAATCAATTTTATTCATTAAAAAAAATATAAAAGGGCGTTTAAGGGAATTACATTAACGTCAGTTATGGTAAGTCCATGATTCTCTCCTTCACAAAATATTCTAGCGGTTTTATTCAATACATTACAGATTTCTTTCTTCTCTTTCACGATTAATCTCTCATCATTCTCCGTTGAACAAAATTCTGATTTAAAAAAAATCGAGTGAAAGTTGCATTTTGTAATTATCGTTTACAGAATTTTTTTTGGGAGAGTACCGGGCTTGGATGGACGAAGGGTGTTCTGCAACAATGGACGAAGCTCATGCTTCAACAGTGGAAGAAGGTAAATTGCTTCATCCCTAAACCCATTCTCTGATTATTGTTCTCTGAATATTATCGTTGGGCTAGGATGTAGTAAGTAGGGATTAACGCAACCCTTTTCGATTTTCTGTATCTGTTAATTGGTACTAGAACCATAACTGACGTTAACAAGGAGCATGAGTTTATTTATGGCGTCGGCTAGGGTTTCGGATTAGGTCGGCAGGGATGTCTTTATTTGATAAAATTAATGTACAATGTTTAAGTTTATAATGTAAAGTATTAAATAAATAATGCTCGTTTTATTTTGCATGGGCTAGGGTTTAGAAACGAGGCGGCTAGAGTGTTGTTTTATTTCAATCTTAATGTACATTCATTAATGGATAATGTACAGTTGCGAATATATAATTCAAGTTTTATTTTGTCTTGGTTAGGGTTTAGACACGTGGCGGCTTGGGTGTTGTTTTATTAGATACAGATAATGTAGATTTAGTACTGTATAATTTAAATTCTTAGATAGATAATGCACGTTTTATAATTCATAATGTTTATGTTAGCTGAGATTTTGTTTTTGTGATTGTGTACAGTGGTTGTTGTACCTGACTGTTCAAAAGATTTGAAGCCTGTGGTTGGGCAGAAGTTCAAATCACTAGATTTTGGTTTCGCGTTCTAAGATTTTGTGATTGTTGTACAGCTGGAACTCCTACAACATCCGCCTCTGAGAAGAGGCGAATGATTGAACAATTTTATGGAATGGAAAGGCCGGAAGTCGTTGAGGTTCACCCTCCAGATCTGGTAAAGACGAAGGGGCACGCGAGCAGCTCCGCTAGTCGTCTGATTTCCAAGAGAGAAAAGGCTATCAAGGATGCTTCTGACGATGTAAGGCGTGCGATAAGTTGTGCCATCACGACTCTAGAAATTGTCCAATGCTTAAAGAGCTTGAAACGGAGAATGAGCTGCGTAAGGGAAAGAGAAAATGTTGATGTATTTTGATTATAACAACATTATTTGTTTTTGTTTTCCGTTTTATGTTCAGTATTGAGGTCGAAGCATTTCTCACTGTGAACAAGGTTTTGGAAATGATTGCTCATTATAAATTGGTTTTGTGCATTATTGTTATCTATATGTTACATTATTTGTATTTAGTACTTAATACCTTTTTCAGAATTATTACAGAAGACGGGCATTTTTGGAGAAACAATATTTACCTTTATGTGAATAACCGTGCATTACATACATAGTTTCATACATTATAAATGTAGATTTATTACATTATTGTGTTATACGCACAGGTATGTCACTGCATTAGTATCCCGGAAAAGTGCATTAAGAAGGAATTTATTTACATTATTTGTTTACTTACATGCATTGATTATCGAGCTTATTGTAAAACATTATTATATTCAATAGTTGTGTTCTACATTATTCCCTATATATTTTACATTATTAAGTTATTTGCATCCATTATAAGTTGTGTGCAAAAATTTAGTACCAAGATATCTAAAACACTCCAATCCACAAAGTCGATGTTCACCCTTCCAGCATGAGTTATCATAAAAAAACATCTAGTTCATATCCAAATTTAAAAACATCTAGTTCAATCGATCCCATAATTCTCGACCCATTTTTCAAAGCTGAATTTAGGCGGCCTATCCATCCAATGCTTCGTGGCTTGTGTTTGGTTGGTCCCAGTCTTCGAGTTATGTGGAGAAGTTAGCAGAGCTGTTGCAAACTTCATTCGCAACATTTCCAGGCTCTTCGTTCCTTTGGCAGTTAGTCCGCAGTCCCAATCTTTCTCCCTCTCTCCAAATAATGATGAAATCTAACCAAATAATGCAGTACTAATAATCAGATACAGATGTAATGATGAAATCTAACCAAATAATGCAGAAAATGAACTGAATAATGTAACAAAAATATATACCACTTCTAGCAACATTAAAACAGAGATGGAATATAGTTATAATGCAAAAAAACAGGAACAAAATGCACCAAAAATGTTAAATAATGTATGAATCTTGCCTACAAGCAACCTACTAATTCTTAATGCTCGCTAAGCAACAATGTAGAATTCCAACCTAATAAGCACTACAACTAAACACCTTCATCAATACTTTTGAAAACAAACCAAATAATGCAGAAAATGAACTGAATAATGTAACAAAAATGTAGAACACTTCTACCAACATTAAAACAGAGATGGAATAGAGTTGGAATGCAAAAAAACAGAAACAAAATGCACCAAAAATGTTAAATAATGTATGAAACTTGACTACAAGAAACCTACTAATTCTTAAAGCTCTCTAAGCAGCACTGTAGAACAACAATGTTGAAATCCAAACAAATAATGCAGAAAATGTACTGAATAATGTTAAAAAAATGGAAACCACTTCAAGTAACAACTACACTGCAATGTAAAAGAGTTGTAATGCAAACAAATAAGCATAAAATGCACAGCAAACATTAAATAATGCATCAAACAAAGGAAAAACACAGTATCGGTTTCGTAAAATGTCGCAGCATTCTCACATTCGGTCTGCGTGGGCTGGCTTTTGAAGGGGCGCCCTCTTTTCGACGTCGCAAAACTAACAGACACAACAACAACAACAGAAGCCGCTTTAGATACTACACCAGAACCACAAAAATTGAACATTTAAAGCAAAATCAACAATAATCGTCAAATTGAGGACGAATACAACCCAAAAACCTAACATCAAACCAAATTCAATTCAGAAACCAACAATACACTTCCAAATATTGATAACCCATCATCTAATGCTCACAATTTCACATTTTTCAAAGAAATCTCACTAAAAATCGAGACTTAATACTCGTACCGTATATGAAGAACGGAGATGAAAAGTCGACCGACGGTGCGCGCGCTCTTAAATCTGAACTTTGAGACTCGGAATCGTCGACCCACGTCGCTTTTCACAGTGAGAATCAAAGTCACGGCCGGTTCCAAGCTTTTTCAACGGCGGCGGCTATGGGTTTATCTCGCCCATATTCCTTGACTTTAAACATATCGCCAGAAATCCCTGGACTAAGGGTTTATCTCGAAAATGGTCCATTTTCACTGTTTTCAGTCAAAAATACCCTTTGGGGGTTTTTTTTGTGGGGGAGGGGGAGAGTTGGGAATTTGATCTTTTTACACTTTTAACATTTTAAAATTATCATTCTTCTTCCCTTTTGTCATCTTTCACTTTGTTTATTTATTTCAATATTAGATTTAATTTTACAAAATTAAATTTTAAATTTCAATTTTTAAATAACAATAAAGTTTTGAAATTATAAAATTATTAAATAATAAAAATTAAAGTCATAATCTGTCACGCCCGCATTTTCTGAGGATAGAAAACACGGTTGATCGCGACTAGAGGAGGGTTAAAGAAGCGGGAAAGAAAGGGAAAACAACGAAATACTTGACCATAGCTCAAAGTAAATGGGAATAGCTTGAATAAAAATAATTATGTAGCAAGTAATATTAAGTGTTCATCGAATGTGTCACTCAAACATGAAGTATTACGGAACAACTTACGAAAGAATCGAAGTAAATATAAAACGGATATTAAATAGAAAAAGAAATTGTATAACCAATGTCGTTACTAACACATCCCTAGAATCCTATGGGTTTAGTTACACATGATAGAATTGTTAGAGTTTGTGTACTAGAAATCACCTTTCGAGTGATTGAATACTGTTAAAACTCTTATTTTATTTTCCAAAGGAATAAACAGATTAATTTTGTCATACTGTTGTTATGTTTTACATTTAATGGATGTTTATTACATATTTAAATGTATAAGTAACTTAACAAAGTCTAAGTCTTTGTTTTAGTAGACCGGCTGTGGGCGTCGTTCACTTTAAGGTAACACGGTCAGTTCTGAACAAAGAAAAAGAAGAATTTCACAACTTAGATAGGCTTAGACTACCTATCGTGAAAGGTTGCAATGTCAGTCCTATTATTTCTAAGCCTTACTGAAATAAGATGACGTTGGTGTGGTATAGCACTGAATGGATCTAACAGCGAGACAGTCTTTATGCTATCTACTGAAAGACGAGGTCTCGTAAATTATTGTTTCTTAATCAATGTACATTAGCATTGAGCATACGGTATTGATTATGCACTACTTTGACTTACCAAATGGTGCGAGTTTTTCGCAACCCAATAAGCCTGGTATATTGGGTAGTGGTGATTAATATCTAGCGGTGCTAGGATTGCTATTATGTTGAATTGTGCGCGAGGTGAGTCTCGTTTGATAACATCCTCAAGAGGAGCTTGAAATAAGGTTTTATTATTCGGAACCTAGCCAGTTGGAGTTTGATTACTCTATGAATAATAAATAAGTTTTTCTTGCCGAGTCCACTCTTGGAATAAATAAGATATTAATTAATTAAGTCCATAGTATACTGGTGAGATCAGCCCACTCGTGGGAAAGGATTTCCGTTTTCTTTATTTAAGTCCTAGTATACTGGTGATATCAGCCCACCCTGATATCAGTTTACAGTCCGGGAACCAGACAGAAGATCCGTAGTTTTGTACTAAAGATCTTCACGTGGAGAAGGCGCTAGGCATCTTCGGTTCTTTGGAGAATCATCAAGGTATAATGGCTAAACCGTACAAAAGCATGTTTTAGGTTTTGATACATGTGATAATTATGCGAATAGAATTTTTCTAAATAATTAGCTAAATAGATCAAAATTATTATGTAATTGATTTATATGAGCACTTCCGCTGCCAAACCCCTTCAAATGGTATCAGAGCCAGTCTTTGGCTCTGATTATTTGGATTTAATTTTCACGAAATTCATGTATGCATGCGTTTTTGTTTTCAAAGCATGTTCTTGCTTTTAGTTGTTATTTTATTATGCATGATGAACTCAAGAACTATCGAAACAAAGAACTCAAATATTTGGAACGCACGAGACGTGCGATTCGTCGGTGCAAGCGCCGAGACTAATCGCGCTACATGCGATCCAATTAGGGTTGTCGTGCAAGTGGGAGCAAGGGAGGTGATCGGCCGGCGACACGCAGACGAGGGGGACTCGTGCGCGACGTTGATAAGACCGCCGGTCCCACGAAGCTTTGGATATCGCGCCGTGCGAGTGGGAGCGTTGGAGCGATCACGCGTCGACGTGAAAACGAGCGAGGGCTCGTCCGGATGGAAGTTGGAACCGAGGAAGACAAAAGGAGGCCCCATGGAGGACTCACCCCAATTTTAGATGGACTGACAATGATCAAAGTCAGCCACCCCCACTGCAGCTCACAAATTATGCACACCCTCCAGAGAGGCAGTCCAACTGGTTAGGGAGAAATCAAGAGGGGCAACTGCAACTGGGGTACAGGAATCAGGACCATACTAATTGGGGAAGTAGGAATCTAAACAATCCAGGGAGTTCCTATGTGCCACCGCACTAGAGGAATAACCAAGGAAATTACCAGAGTTCCCAGCCTAACCACCAAGGGAATCAAGGATCTGGCAACCAGAACAACAACCGCCAAGGGAATTAAGAGAACTATCGGCAGAACCAAGGTCAAGGATCAAATTCAAATCAATTCAACTCCAGATCACAAAGGAATTTGGATGACATGGTCCACGACCTAGTGAATTCACAGTAGTTCATGCAAAATAACTTGCACTTCAACAACGACGTGGTGCACAAACTGCAAGACGCTCAGTTGGAAAACAAAGCAGCCATGGACATGATGGCGAAACAACTGTCCCAGATCGCAGTTTCTTTGAATGAGATGCGGGGAAATGAAGGAAAACTTCCTGCCACTGTCAAGCCACCCGATCGAGCAAACATTAGTCAAATCACTTTGAGATCCGGGCGGGGCTATGAAGGACCGACGTTGGACATCGACGAAGAAATACCCGCACAGGCAAGTAAGGGGAAGCAAAGTAAGTGTTTCAAGGGGATGGCCCTAGACCTAGAGAAGTTCCTGCTCAGGATGACCTCCAGAAGGGAGATTTACATAGATCCTTACCTCGAGCAGCTGATCCATTTTTCCTAGATGCAGAACCTGAGTTAGTAAGTAAGGAAGGAAGTAGGGAAGTTGGCGAAACCCCAGCTGGGAGTTCCACAAATGCGGTGAAACGAGCAAAGCCGTTTCCATACCGAGGGGAAGCCAAGAAAAAGAAGGATGATGCGGAGGACCTCATGGAATTTTTAGCAAGCTGGAAATCAACCTTCCTTTCTTGCAAGCCCTGAAGATGTCTTCCTTTAGTAAGTTCATCAAGGAATTCATAGCAGGAAAGAGTAAGCCAGACGGGAAGATTGTGATCGGGGAGAACGTGTCCGCTATGATACAAAAGAGAAGGATGCCTTCGAAATGCACGGACCTAGGTATGTTCACATTACCCATTTCTCTAGGGGATATCAAAGTCGAGCATGCTATGTGTGATCTAGGGGCGTCTATAAATGTTTTACCACTTTCGATCTACAAGAAACTGACAGGAGTTAGGATGGTCGCTACCAAAGTGGTAATCCAGTTAGCAGATAGAACTTGCATTTGTCCTGAAGGTGTGTTGGAAAATGTCATAGTTAAGGTGCATGATTCTCTATATCCTGCTGATTTCTATGTTATTAAAATGAACGATAATGAGTCTGCTGAGTCTAGTGGCGTGCTTTTAGGGAGACCATTCTTGCGCACTGCTAAGACCATTATCGATGTCTTTGATGGAACAATTTGCTTGGATTATAATGGGGAAAAATATACATTTAGCATAGATGAGGAAATGAAAAGGCCATTATATGTTGAGAATTTGTATGTTATAGATGTTATTAACCCCCTGGTCCAAGAATATCTTGAGACGGAATTGATACAGGAACAGATTGACAACTCGGAGTTGAGCCATTTAATCGACAGAGAAGTTGTAGGGTGGTGTGCAGCAATGAACACAATGGAATTGACAGATGAGGAACTAACAGAAGCCATCTGGAGTTTTGCGAAAATCCCAAGTCAGCTAGATCGAGGGGATCAGCCCATGTGGCTAGTTTGGAAAAATCTCCTGGGTCTGGGAAGGAGGCATTACCTGATATTGCAGAAAAAAAATCCCTTGCCCCAGGAGACGAACGACACGAAGAAGGAACTGAAGACGCTCCCACCAGGCCTCAAGTATGCTTACTTAGAGGAGAATGAGGCCTTCCCAGTGATAGTCAACAGTAACTTGACCAAGGAGCAGGAGAAGGAATTGGTGGAAGTAATCAGGCGAAACAAGAAAGCAATAGGGTGGACCCTCTCTGATTTAGTAGGAATCAGCCCTAATCTTTGTATGCACCATATCCGTCTAGAAGAAGGTGTGAAGGCTCACCGAGACGCACAACGGAAACTGAATCCGAACATGCGAGAGGAAGTTCTGAATGAGGTGTTCAAATTGCTCTCTCTAGGAATCATCTACTCCATTCCGGACAGTGTGTGGGTCAGTCCTGTCCATATGGTGCCCAAAAATTCTGGAATGCAGGTCGTCAAGAATGAAAAGAACGAGTTGGTGCCCACTAGGCTGGTGACGGGGTGGAGGATGTGCATCGACTACAGGAAGCTGAATGAGGCCACGAAGAAGGATCACTTCCCCCTACCTTTCATTGATCAGATGTTAGAAAGGTTGGCTGGCAAACAGTATTTTTGCTTCCTTGATGGATACAGTGGCTATTTCTAGATCTACGTTAACCCAGAGGATCAAGGGGAGACCATGTTCACGTGCCCTTTTGGTATGTATGCATACCGAAGAATGCCGTTTGGGTTGTGTAACGCACCAGGAACGTTCCAGCGGTGTAAGATGAGTATTTTTTCGGATTTGCTTGAAGTGTGCATTGAGATATTCATGGATGATTTTACTGTATACGGGAATTCATTCGACACTTGTTTGTCCAGGCTTGACCTAGTATTGAAAAGATGCCAGGAGAAGCACTTAGTTTTGAATTTCGAAAAATGCCACTTCATGGTGACTGAAGGTATTGTCCTGGGTCACATGGTTTCGGAAAGAGGAATACAGGTAGACAAGGCGAAGGTAGATGTGATATCAAAGTTACCTTACCCCACGAACCAAAAAGAAGTTAGAGGCTTCCTGGGTCACGCGGGATTTTATAGGAGGTTTATCAGGGATTTCGCGAAAATCGCGCAACCGCTCACCCATTTGTTGCACAACGATGTGGAATTCGTCTTTGACGAAGGATGCAAGAAGACTTTTCAATTGCTTAAGGACAGACTCGTGTCAGCACTAATAATCAGGGCACCAGACTGGAATCACCCTTTTGAGATAATGTGCGACGCGAGCGATTTCGCTGTGGGAGCTGTCCTAGGGCAAAAGATAGACGGGAAAATTTATGTGATCTTCTATGCATCCAAGACTCTAAATCAAGCTCAGAAGAATTATGATACCACGGAGAAGGAAATGTTGGCTGTCGTATACTCGTTCGAAAAGTTCCGACCCTATCTTCTTGGGTCGAGGGTTATAGTTTTCACAGATCACGCAGCAATAAAGTACTTACTGGCTAAGAAGGAGTCTAAGCCGAGGTTAATCCGTTGGGTGTTGCTTTTGCTGGAGTTTGATTGGGAAGTGAGAGACAAAAGAAGAACAGAGAATAGAGTAGCGGATCACTTGAGCAAAATCTTTCAAGGGGAAACAGAAGAGGCCATACCCGATGATTTCCCTGAAGAGCATTTGTATTATCTAGGGGAATTCCCTAGAAAGATTAGTTGGGAAGCAGTTTGGCATTAACCGGTCTAGGAGAATCCGACAAGGGGAAGCGAACACTTAATGCAGAACCATGGTTTGCTGACTTAGCCAACTACTTGTTCACGGGAGAAGTGCCAGGTTCAGATGAAGTTTCCTGGGCCCAGAAGATGAAAATTAAAAGTGAGGCCAAATATTATTTTTGGGATGATTCTTACTTGTGGAAAATGTGTTCGGATCAAGTGATTAGACGTTGCATTCCCGAATGGGAACAAAAAGATGTGCTGAATCATTGCCACACTTTGGCATGTGGAGGTCACTTTGGACCAATGAAGACAGCATGGAAAGTCTTGGATAGTGGGTTCTACTGACCGACGCTTAATAAAGATGCCTTCGAGTTTTGTCAGTGTTGCGAGAGATGCCAACAGACAGGGGGAATTTCAAGGTGGGACGAGATGCCCCAGGTCCCGGTGATTGTTTGCGAAACCTTCGACGTATGGGGGATGGACTTCATGGGACCATTTCCATCATCCTGTGGGAACACATATATATTGGTTGCAGTAGACTATGTGTCTAAATAGATAGAGACTAAGGCCACCACGACATGTGAATCGAAGGAGGTGGCAAAATTTTTCTAAAGGCCAATATCTTCAACAGATACGGAGTTCCTCGAGCCATCGTCTCAGATCAAGGAACACATTTCTGTAATCGCACCATCGAGGCTCTGATGAAGAAATATGGTGTTCACCATAGGGTATCAACCCCGTACCACCCTCAGTCTAACGGCCAAGCATAAATTTCTAATCGCGAGATCAAGACAATATTGGAGAAGACAATTAATCCGTCAAGGAAAGACTGGAGTAAGAGGCTCGGTGATGCATTATGGGCCTTCAAAACTGCTTTCAAGACTCCTATCGGAATGTCGCCTTATAGGCTGGTGTTTAGAAAAATGTGTCACCTGCCCGTGGGTATCGAGCACAAGGCGTACTGGGTAGTAAAGGAGATGAATATGAAGCCTTCGGCCTGTGAAGAAGAAAGGAAGTTACAGTTACAAGAACTGGAGGAACTGAGGCTGGAGTCTTATGAGTCTGCCATGTGGTACAAGGAAAGGACGAAGTTATGGCATGACAAGAATCTCAGAGTCAAGGAACTCCATGTGGGACAGAAGGTGCTTCTTTTCCAATCCCGGCTCAAGCTGATGCCAGGGAAGTTGAAGTCTAAGTGGATCGGTCCATATACCATTGTCGGCCTCCACGCAAACGGAGCAGTAGAAATCCTGGGAAGTGCCTCTAACTCTGTCCCTTTTCTTGTTAATGGTCATAGAGTGAAAGTCTATAGGGATAATTCTGAGTTGTGTGTAGTGGAGGAAGTGCCACTACGCGCACTCCCTATTATCACCTAGTCAGACAAGGAGATATTCTCGATGAATTCCTGGGTCAGGTAAATTGGTTGACATTTTATATATATACACTGAACCAGGGAATCTCAGGAATACTCAAAAGGGGTGTGTAAATAGTTTAACTGCGTTTTAAACATAGGAAAATCCAAAAAAATGTATATAAAATTTAAATCTTCCAAAAATATTTTCGAAGCACCAGACTCCGTAGGAACCCGTTGTCTTACATTCTATCCTTGACCTAGGAGTCTGGCGTCTTCAATTTCTTTTAAGTATAACGTCATGGTCAGGGAAATCAGCTAGGGAAGGAGAGTCTAGTGAAGGAAGTTAAGGAGGGTTGGAGATAATTTGAATTTCAAAATTGGCCGATATTTATGGGAGGTGTACGGTTGCTTACATCACGTCTGCAACCGCACCACCTTTTCACCAAAAAAGGGCTAACCGGCAGTTTCTCTCTCCAATAATCCAAATCGACGAACTGCATTTTCTCTCCCTTCTCTCTACTTGTTTCTCTCTCAAGAAATACAAACCCTAACCGATTTCGACCAATTTTTCCTTTGATTTCAGAATTACAGTGATGGATCCAACTCAGGCCACCAGAAGTTCGCAGCCGGAGGTGTACGACGCAGTTCTCCTGGCAGAACTAACGCAAAAATTGGGAAGCATTGAGAAGGCGAAAGAGGTTTACGCTCTATTCTCCGCCAGCCTGATGACATCCACGACGGCCATACCACCACCGACGATCCCAGCGGATTCGACGGCACAAACCGCAGTTCCTCACGACGAAAAGCCTCAAGATTCAACCAAGGTACCGGACTCTGGTTTTCAACAAGCAGAATCCGCTTCACTGGAGGCGGACAAGGAAGAGGCAACGAATGAACTGACGACTGATGGTGGGCGGAATGATGGTGAAACGGAGGTGGAGGCCGAAAGACAAGGTAATGAAAACCCTAACTCTGAAGGTGAGAAAAAGGGGGAAACTCCTGTTCGAGAGGAGGTTGTTGAGGGGGAAACCCCTATTATGGAAGAGATTATGGAGTGGGAAACCCCTGGTTTGGTAGAAGATGCTGAGGGGGAAACCCCTGTTCTAGATTTGATGGCTAAGGGGGAAACCCCTATGGAGACTGCTGAAGAGGAGTTTATCCAAGGACGCCCGGAGGTGTGGCTGACTAAGGAACTGTTGGAGTCGATGAGGCATTTCGACGATCAGAAACGGGCCACGACATATAAAGAGAGATGCAGTGCAGGGAAGATGGCTAAGTCTGGCAAGCAGTACAGTCCCAAGGAGCTTCGGATGATTGCATGCGATGAGGATTTCCGCGCGTGTATATACGCAATCGGATTCGAATGGTTATTGAAGCACAGCCAGGAGAAGGTGCTGGTAGATTTAGCACGGGAGTTTTTCTCAACATTCCGATTAAAGAACACTTCTGACCTCGACGCGGACTCCATAACATTCAAGCTTTTCAATGAAGAATACGAGATGAGCATCAGGGAATGGTCCTTGAGGATGGGGTTGTTTACCCAGGCTGAGGATGATGAAGGCATATGGAACGAGAGGATGATCGGCGTACCGAAGAACACGCCAGGGTTCAAAGTGCATGCAGCGTGGGAGCTGGTCACCCACTCCAAGGCAGGGGCATTCAAGTCCAGCTACTCCAAGGCCTCTCACATTGAGGACTTCGATCCTTCGATTCGCCCAGACGTTTATCAGCTACAACTTGATGGGAACTGCAAATTCAGCTCTGACAACGACCGACCTCTACTTCACTTGGTGCATGACGAAAGGCGTAAAGGTGCATCTAGGCTACTGGCTGGCTCAAGCATGCCATCAAATGACAAGCAACCCTACTCGACATATGTATACCTGCCATCTCCTCGGCGCCTACCTCCAGCGGAATATTGAAATGAAGATAGCCAAAACTGCTCCTTTGGTCGTGATGTGCGAGCCCCCGGAGATTTTCAGCATTGAATACTTCTTCAACAAGGGGTTGCTCCAAGCTCACGGCAAAGAGACCTTCTTCTACACGGTAGGAGATAAGGTGAAAGCGGAGGCTGTGCCGAGTGAAGAGGTCGAGGAGTTGAGGAAGGATGTCCAGGAGGTGAGGAAAGAAATTCAAGTGATAAGGAAAGAGATGGTAAGAGAGCTCGGAGGGATAAGGAAAGAATTGAGCGGAACCATGAAGAGGTGAAGACCCTGCGGGGGAACATTGCGGACTTGGCAGTGAAGTCCGCCAAGCAGAACGAGCAGATTACGGAGGCTGTGGAGCTAGTAATGAAGATGTTGAAATGGTTGGAAAAGACACTCCCCTTGACCCAGTCGAAGGTGCTTCCTGGGTCCAGCAGCGAGGTCAAGCAACCAGGCCAGGGCAGTTCCTCCGTCCAGCGACCACCGCACTCGCTCAAGCAAATGGTCACCCCACCCGCGTCTAAGCCAGTGTCAATCCCAACGAAATCAAAGTTCTTGACGTTAAAGAAACCAGTGTCTGATCAACCAGAGAAGGAAGAAGAGGAGCCGGAGCTGCCAGCGAGAAAGAAAGTGAAGATGACCCGACCCGGGATCCCACCCCAATCTGGCTCTCGAGGGAGCCAGACCCAGGAGTGAATCATCCCCAAGACCAAGTAACTTTTAATTTCTACTTTCAGTTATTTTGTTTGTCTTTGTTATTGTCTATGTTTTTTATTGTTTTTTGCTATATGTGTTTGTTTCCTCCCACTTAGCCCGTTGCTCGGTCTAAGTGTGAGAAGTTTATATGTTTTGTTTTATTGTGCCTTCTCCCACTTAGCCCGATGCTCGGTCTAAGTGTGAGAAGTTTTATTTGGATAAATTGTTTGATGTGTGTTGCATTGGTTACCCTGTTTCCCCCCTTCACGACGATGGCTTGGGGACAAGCTTGAGTGAAGTGGGAGGGGGAGGGGAGTCAATGCGTGTAGTTGTCAGCATGTTAAGAGTCGTTAAGTCTAGATTTTGTTTGTGTCGCATGAGTTGGTTAATATAATATGGCATGATCTCCTTAGTGAGAGTAATTGAAGATATGATGTATTTCAACTTAGAAGCCTTTCCCTTTAATAAACCGAAGTCAATCTGGACGAAGTAAGAACGATAAAGGATGCCTTAGCTGACTTAGTTGTGAAGCCCCACTTAAGAGCGAGTTATAAGCCTTAAATAATTTCGAGCTAACACATGACATGGGGCCGCCACTGAATGCTTAGGGAGAAGAGTCATGACGGAGAAAAAAAGGGGAATTGGTTTATGAAGGTATAAGCTGCTGGACGAAGTCCAGGTAAAGGAGTTATAAGCTAGACGAAGTCCAGAGGAGAGAAGAGGGGAATGGAGGAATAAGCTGGACAAAGTCCAGAGAGAGACAAAAAAAAAAAAAAAAAAAAAAAAAAAAAAAAAAGAGGCATAAGCTGGACGAAGTCCAGGGGAAAAATGTCTAAGGGCGGGAAACAATAGTAACCTGACCCGGTAAAAAGGGGGAAACAAAATGAAAAAAAAAGAGGAGAAAACTCTCATAACCCGACGCTTCAGTGGTATGACAATAACTTATGAGAGAATTGGTCCTAACATCCCTGGTGAGGAATGAGTGATCGAGTGAATCCAACAATTGGGGAAGTAAAAGGCTATCTTGACGAACTGACAGATTGATTAGGTGGAAGAACGGAAAGGGCCAATTTGGAGAAGTGCAGCCTGTGTGATTGACCTTGATCTTGTGGGACGGTTGCCTAAAAGTTGAAGCTGGCTCATGCATATGTGTCTATGTGTTTTCCTTTATTTTAAATGTTGTTATTTGTGCGTCAGTTATGTCTAGGTCTAGGAGTTTGTGTTAAGTTAGAGTCTAGAGAGTCGGTCAGGGGATAACCGTGCTTTGAAATTCGCCTTATTCTTTTTCTTGTCTTTATACTTGAGGACAAGTATGGTTTAAGTGTGAGCAGTTTGATAAGGCTAATTTCATGCATCGGTTATATGGTGAAAATAACTTTTTTTTATTGGGTCTAACGCAATTTTGAAGCTAGGTGTGTGAAGGAAACCGCTAGGTCCAGGAAGAGCTGAAGGCAATGGACTAGCAAAGGAAAGCGAAGGAAAGTGAGCGGAATTGAAGAGAAAAAAATGGCTGGACGAAGGGAGTCAAAAGCTGAGGGTAACGAAGACTATTCACACCCTACTGGACCCACTTCCACGCCTATATATAGAGGAGCATGCATCACACGAGATATATATTTTTTTGCTCTCAGCTCACACACTCACACACACTTGGGAAAATGGGAATTCTGGGGTAGTTAGGGGATTCATCTTCGGAGAAAGTTAGTGGTAACACCGTCCTCACGAAGGGCGAAGATACAATCAGTTTACATTCAGTTTTTGCACTGTTATTCCGTCGAACTTCACGTTTTGGGAGTTGATTTGGTTGTTTGCTACTTACCGTTATCTATGCATTTCGTTTACATCATGATGGTGTCTATTTTGTGTTGATTTACGTTGATTCTGTGTTTTTGAGGCTCTATTTCAGAAGTTGAATGTTATTCTCTGTTTTGGATGTTCCTGTGCTTGATCTGGGAAATAGGTTGTGGATCTGTGCTGTAGTTGTTGATCTGTGGTGAATCGGCGAATCTGTAGTCATGGATATAATTTTGAACGGAGTTAGTTTCGGATGCTTGGATCCGGATTAGATTTAGCATCCGAAGTATGGATCTGAACGGGGGAAACCGAGTTGTGCATGGATTTTGAATTTTCTGCTTTCTTTCTATTTTGCTTCGTCTAGTAGCCATAGATCTGCCTTAGTTTAAATTGTTCTTCGATTTTGTTGCTTTAAATTCAGTATGCTTTGTTTCGATTTACGTTCTATCTCTGTTTTACTGAATGTTTTATGTCAATGGTTGGAGAAGATGATGTCGCTGTTAGTTAGTACTTTAGTTAGTTGTTTTCCAGCTTTTCATCCGTATTTTACTTTTTAGTAAATGGTCCCACCGTCAGTTGCTTTCCAAGGTCTAGGTAATTTAGGGAATAGTTTTCCTAGATCTAGTAATTGTCCCGCTTGTCACAGTTTATATGCATGATTTCTGTTCTGCCTAGATCTAGATGTTAGAGTAACATGCTTCAATTACCAAGTCTAGTTTAATTTCCTCAACCCAAAAATTGCGTGGCAGCAGCCAACCCAAAAATAGTTCCCAAGTCCTTGAACCTGTTTATTGCGCATTCATCTCTGTGGGATCGATCCCTACTTCCCTGTACTAATTTTAGTATACGTGGTTGAGGGTTTTGAAGAGGTATTCTGTGTGTCCAACGACCGAGATCTTTCGACGATCCGTGAGTTCCGACCCTGTGATCTAGTGGATTCGCTGGACCTAGGAAGCTTGATATTAATTACTGTGCACACAGTCTAAACCCAGTAGCTTCAGTCCCTCTCTCTACTAAGAAGAGGGACGATTTTTCTCCTTCATGGGAAAGGATTTCCGTCTTCTTTATTTAAGTCCTAGTATACTGGTGAGATCAGCCCACCCTGATATCAGTTTACAGTTCGGGAACCAGACAGAAGATCCGTGGTTTTGTACTAAAGATCTTCTCATGGAGAAGGCGCTAGCCATCTTCGATTCTTTGGAGAATCATCAAGGTATAATGGCTAAACCGTAGAAAAGCATGTTTTAGGTTTTGATTAATTTAAAGCATGATTTATTTGAGTTATGAGCATGATACAAGTGATAATTACGCGAATAGAATTTGTCTAAATAATCTGCTAAATAGATCAGAATTAGTATGTAATTGATTTATATGAGCGCTTCCGCTGCCAACCCCTTCAAGAATAAGCTAACAACATAGAATGAAGGGAAAACAAAGTGAACATAAGAACTAAAAGCAATAAAACCCAAAGGTTGAATCCTCGTAGCCTTAATCTTCTCTTGATTCTGTCTCCAACCTCTTGCACAATGAAGAACTCTCTCAATTTTATGCTCTAGAATTATGAGGCAAAAAAAAGATCATAATGAAGAGGTTTGAGGGGTATTTATAGGGGAAAAGTCGAGCCCTATGAGAATAAGGAAAAAGGTGGCTAAATTCGGTAAATTCTGGAGAGAAAGTAGGTCAAATCGTGCGCCGCATTTTCGCAGCGGGTCGTTGCCCCTTGGCCAGCGGTCGTTGTGCGTTGTCCGTAGCTTCTGCCCTTTTGCATACCGGTCGCTGCAAATATTGCAGTAGCTTCGGGAGCTTCTCAAGCAGTCGCTGCACTCTCCCAGCGGTCGCTAGGCGTGTTTTGATTTTCACCACAACTTTCTCCGGAGCGGACCGCTATAGGTGTAGCGATGGCTAGGCTCCAGCAGTCGCTACGCATGTTGCAGCGGACCGCTGGACAACATGATTGCTCCAGATTTCCAACTTCGACTTTTTCCTGTCTTTTAGGCTCAAATATGCACAAATCTCACAAAACATGTCAAAATACCAAAATAGAGAAAATATGCGAAATATGGACATGAATTATGATTTAGACATTAAAAATAGACCAAATAAAGGCTTTAAAACAGTGCAAAATCCGAGTATATCAATTATCCTCATAGACATGCTGACCAACGACTATGGATATGGCATGCTTACTTTGGTGTAGTCTGGTCAATCAACGATATTGACGTCTTGAACTTATCGTCTCTCTTCAATGAGCAATGTTGTGGTAGAGGCCCGACCATCAACTTCATTATCAACGGCAACCAATATCATATTGGTGACTACTTGGCTGATAGCATATTCCCGAAGTGGCTCGTATTTTTGAAGACGATCACTTTCCCAACATATCCGAAGAGAGCTTTCTTTGCTCAAAGCCAAGACTGCAAGTGACTCGGCGGAAGGATATGGAGCGGGCATTTGGTTTGCTCCTAGAGCATTGAGCAATAGTTAAAGGCCGAACGTGTTTGTTCGAGAGATGGTGTATCGGTGATATCAGCATCCTGCATCATCATGCATAACATGATAGTCGAGGACGAAGGTGAAGGAGTGACCAGTTGGGACGATGAAGACACTGTTGGACCAAGCTTCGTTATGGCCTGCGAGCCCCAAAATCAGGGTTTACCACACGACTACAATCACATTGTTCGTGCCTTTGTTAATACCCGCGAGGAACAAGTCCATAATCCCCTCAAACGAGATTTGATTCAAGAGGTTTGGGCACATAATCATTGACGTGTATTTTTTTTTTTCAATATTGTACTAATACATCGAAGATTTACGTATTTTTTTTGGTATTTCAATTTAGTTTATTTGATAACATAACAAAAATTATAAAAAATAAAATAAAATAGTGGTAATGTGAAAAGTGGAGATAGGTTGATCCTTAAGGTACTATTGCAGGAATTTAGACTAGATGATAAAATACTGATATAAGAAGGAAAATGAAGATGGGCTGATTTATAGGGAGGAATTATGTTCCACCATGAATGTTCTTAATCTGCAAATGCTAGGAGAATTTTCTTACCACTTGATTACCGGCCACATGTTTTGCTTCCTAATCTTTCGTTGCCGAGTAATTGCCCTTATTTGACTAGCAAACATTGCTTGCTAAAACCTGTTTTTGTTTATTGTAATAATTACTTCAAGGTTCAAGTATGAATTTTTTTAATTATGACGTGCGCATATATGTTAAAAAATATTAGGAATAATGAACATGACGAGTTGGAAGCGGTCAATTTTGATCAATATATAAAACTAATCAACATGTGTAGGTCATCGTTTGTGAAAGACGCAATGACAACTGGTGAGACGACGAAATTTCCATGGCTGCTAAAATTCAAATTAGTCTCTCTTTAAATCCATCCAACATCCATGGTTTACTAATCAACATCCACCATGACAAGTAGTAGCAACCATTTTCTTCCATATCTCCTACTTCTCCCACTATTCCTCTCGGCGGCGGCTGGGGTACGGTTCGGGCCGCTAACTGATGCGTTGAGGGAGGACAGCTCGTCTTCTCCGATCATACGGATGAAAACGACGGACCAATATGGGTCTGAAGAGATGATCTGCAGACAATTATACGGGTTCCTACCGTGCTCGGAGAGCGTGGGAGGGCATCTGTTCTTGATTTTGGTGTATGAATATCTTCTGTTTCATGGAGAATCATACGTTGCTTCGGGTGGAGAGAGGATTTTCAAGATTTTGGGGCCTGGTGCGTTTGGCGCTAGTGCTTTTCAGCTCATTGGGTCCCTCCCTGAAGCCCTCATTCTTCTCGGTGAGCTTTCCAACTAATCCAACATTGTGTTATCACCATTAAATCACGTCAACCCAATTAAAGTAGTTAAGTATTGAATGCTTTACAAGAATTCTACGTATTATTATTATTATTATTATTATTATTATTATTATTATTATTATTATTATTATTATTATTATTATTATTATTATTATTATTATTATTATTTCTGTTGTATTGTAGTGGAAGCATTTCTTTTTTTTTTCACGAAAATTGAGAAAATTTGTGTTAAGTGAATTAAGTAAAAATATAATGAAGTAGGAAATGAAAAATGTAGAGAGATGAAGAGATAATGCAGTAAGTGAAAGAAAAGTAAGTGAAAAGAAATGTATTGACTTTTACTAAAAATGGAAATGACTCTACTATTATGGAACGCACCAAAATGTCAAAATGACTCAATTACTATGGAATGGATGGAATATTTGAATTTCTAAACTTTTGTTGAGTTATGGTTTTACATATTAGTTTTAATATCCGACTATAAATTACGTGTCCTAGTTTTCAATTTTAGTAGGTCCATATTAATTGTTCTACTTCATTTTTACCATTTTTGTAATGGATCTTATATTTTACTAACTCATTATTAATTACATTTTATTACAAAAATAATACATAAAATAGGATTCACCTTTTACTAACTTTTTCAATTCATTTTTCATTATATTTTTAAAAATTTGTATAGGGTCAAAATAGGACAATATTGAGGGAGGAGGGAATACTAAATTATTGATTCATTCTGATTTTACAATCAGTTAAAAAATTTAACTCTAATATGGCTAAAAGATGATGTCTTTAATTGTGTAAAATATAATGTCGTTTTGAATGACATTCTATAGTGCCACGTCAAATTATAAAATATCAATATTAATACCTAAAATCTTGGTTACAAAATTAGAACGAGCTGAAATTTTAATCATTTATTGACAAACTCTCAGTTGTTATACACAATGTATAAATTTAAGAAGTAAGCGGTTTACCTTATTAATTTCCGTTATAGTCAGCTCTAGCTAGTGAATTATTTCTTCTAGTTTGAGAAAGTAATTAAGTTGACCAAGTCTAATAAGAGAAAGCATGCAGTGTATCACGTCACTGTATTTGTTGGGCCCGGACTAGTTGATAGCAATAGTCCGTCTTGCCCAAACTAGTTGATAACTGATACTCCGTCCATTCGTGGATATTAGGAGTCTCATTTGTTTGTCATAAGAGTTTTAAGAAATATTACGGAAAAATGATGGAAAAAAGTTAGGTCTCAATTATATATACTATTAATTTAAAATGCAATATGAGTTTAATGAGTTAGTGAATGTAGGAGTTTATTATCATTTATAGTAAAAATAATTTGGAACTCTTATTTGCACTTGGATTAAAATGAATAAATGAGACTTCTATTCAGATAATGAGAAGGGAGTATACGTTATTTCAAGATCGTAACCAGATTTTCGTGCATAATACGTTTCAGTAACGAGACTTCTGAAATATTAATACTACGTTTCGTGCATACTACCTTATGAAATTGGGATTTTTCTTTATTTCAACCAGACGTCTCATTCGAACGAATATTTGTATATGCTCATTACCGAAGCCGTGTTATATAAGAATCTTTATTCCAAAAAAGTCAAATACTACAAATTATGAAAAAATAATACTACAAGTTATTACTTCACTTGTATGGTTCACCACAATGAATGGACATAATATTTTATTTTAGAGGCGCTATTATTTTCATGCACTAGGTGAAATTTTATTATATTTATGCACATAGTATCACGTTATATAAATGGTACGAAAACATTAAAATACAGCATGTTTAGGATCTTATTTTGTGACCTCGAAAATCAGAATTTTTATGGCTGGCAGTATAAATTTTAATTTGCAGTAGTTTATTTATTTGTTATGCTGGCTCATTAAATCAGTGAACATAATTGAAAAGCAAAAATGTGAAAGCTAATAACCCTTTTATTTATGAATGGATAATTGATCTAGGCTTTATCAATTCTTACCCAATTCTCATTCTCTATTACTTCTAAATAGATTATGACTAAGAAACTTGTTTGTTTGCGTGCAAGTTGGTCTAACAAGAGATTGGATAATTCTTAGGCTAAAAGTCTCTGATTCAAGTTCACTGTGGTGATATTTTTTATTATTCACTTGTCTATAAATAAAAAAATGAAACTTATCATTCAGTAATAACAAATATTATGGTAATATAAATAAGCATGGAAAACATGTTGAATTGTAGCTTCGGGTTTATGGAGCAATGACGAAACGGCAAAAGAATGCATGGTGACTGGAATCGGGCTTCTAGCCGGTTCGACAATCTTGCTCCTGACACTCCTTTGGGGCACTTGCATTCTCCTCGGCGCCCATAATTTCCATTCTCACGCCCACACCAACCAAAACCGTCTTGAAAGATTCTTGTTTTCACTCTGGCCAGGTCTGCAAATATTTATGTACTACTATATAATATAAATGTATCTTTTTCTAGTATTTGAATTAAGACTCCATTTGCATTTGCAGGCTATGGTGTGTTAACAGATTCAGACACGAGTTATACTGCCAGGATAATGCTGCTTTCTGTGGTACCACTCACATTGGTCCAACTACCTGGAATTTTCAGATTTTCTCCTACACTAAAACGCCAGTTTTTCCTAGCACTTCTTCTCGTCTCTATCATTTTTCTCATATCTTACTTCTTTTATCAGGTATACCTACTCCAACTTTGTCAAATCCTTCTTTTCATGGTCACACTATTTGTATGTATAAGTTTGATCTTTGTTGTGCAGTTTTTTCAACCTTGGATTCAGAGGCGGCGCTTGCTCTACATAAAGCACGAGCATTTAGTCGTTGACATACTAAAACACGTGCAAAATCAGACGCAGGGAAGTCTCCTAACCGACAACGGTTCACCAAATGTATCCACCATCAGAAGGTACTAAACTTAAATTTCGGTATGACAATGAAAAGATTAATTATTTCTTACTATTTGATACTCCCTCCATCCCATAATAAATACTATCATATTTTTCTTTTTAGTTTGTCTTACAAAATATGTCTTAATTTCATTTTTGGAAAAGGTTGTCTCTCACACTATTATTATAAATATACTATTTTCTCTTTCCACTTAACAAACAAAACAACATCTTCTAAAATCTCGTGTCACTACCCAAGTGTGTTATCTATTATAGTCTATTTGATTAAGAAATGAAAGAGGATGGTTTTTGTGTGTGTAGGCTATTTGATGAGAGAGATGAAGACAGAGACAGGGTGATCTCATTCCATGAGCTGAAGGAGTTTCTGAAAGAAATCAAGTTCAGAAAAATAAAGTCGGACGACGAGTCAAAGACGGCTGAGATTATGGCGGAGTTCGACATGGACAAGGATGAGAAGATAACGATGGATGAGTTCGTGAACGGTATGATCAAATGGCTGGAGGATACAAAGGATGCAATGAGCAAGAGATATCACTCTGTTAAATCACTAAAGGACATGTACCAGGTAAGTTAATCACTTGATTTTCTTCCGACGTTCGTTAATGAAGAAGCTTCTCTGATCCACCACAGGTTCTTAGACCATGGATTCAGAAGAAAAGGGAAGAGAGAGAAATGATGCGGCATCTGATCCCAGATATCTTGGAGCATCTCCAAAATTCCGTTTATGGAAGCCTTTTGTCAGAGGATGGTGCTCCTGATCTCCCTGCTATAAAAAGGTGCAAGCAATATCTCAAATCACCAAACTCATTTTCTAGAAAAGGAAATGAACAAGTATTCGATTACTTTGGTGGTGCAGATTGTTCAACGACATCGATCTAGATAAGGACAATTGCATATCATACTTGGAGTTGGAGGAGCTGATATCCAGCATGAAATCCGGTATAATCCCCTACGACCCCAGCACCGCTGCCGCAAAGATAATGGAAGAGCTCGATGTTAACGCCGATCAGCTCATCAGCGAGGAGGAGTTCGTCGCAGGATTGTCCAAATGGCTCAACACAATCTATAAGCACAAATCAGCCCAAACCCAAAACCAAGACTATCAAGTAATACAAATTAATTCTACTTCAATCATTATTCATCAATCTCTTGAAATAAATAACTCAACATGGAAAACATATCCACCTCTAATTATGAGTTTCTTGCAAAGCAGAAAACATGGGAGCAGACAGACAAGCTGATCGAGGACAAGTTCATCGACAAGTCGCCCCTAGCATGGGGGAAAGCTATAGCTCTACTACTTCTTGGGATCGTTATGCTAGGCCTTCTGGCCGAGCCGCTCATAGGCAGTGTCCGCGACTTCTCCTCCTCTGCAAACCTATCCTCCTTCTTCGTTGCATTCGTCTTCGTGCCTTTGGCAACAAATGCAAGACTAGCAGTGTCTGCTATCGCAGAAGCCCGTGAGAAGAAACTCAAGACTAATTCTCTTACACTATCCGAGGTTAGATTTATCCTCCTATAATTATATAGCATGAATTTGAATATTTGTTACTAATAGTGATAATTTAAAGATTAAAAACCCATTTTTTGTGACTTAATGTAGATATATGGTACAGCTTTCATGAACAACGTTCTGGGACTGACTGTTCTTCTGTCTCTGATCTATTTTCGTGGAATAACGTGGGATTTTTCGACTGAGATTGTGATGGTTTTAGCTGTATCTGCCATAATGGGATGCCTTGCAAGCTTCAGCACTGTTTTCCCAGTTTGGACAGCCTTCTTTGCTTATATGCTCTATCCACTCTCATTGATTCTTGTCTATGTTCTTGGAAAATTTGATTGGTTGTACTGATCTTGAAAGCTCAGGTCTTACATAAGAAATTTTTAATAACCTATTGATCTTAAAATATCAGGTCGTACATAAGGAGTTTGTAGTATGATAAATTTTTAATATTTTATTTGAAAATGAGTGCAGATATATTATGCTTCCATGAACAAAGAAATAGATTCAATGTTTCTAATACTCCCTTCGTTCCATAGTAATGGAAGCTTTTTTTTTGGGCACGGAGATTAAGAAAAATTATTTTAGGTGAGTTAAGTAAAGGAAGAATAAAGTGGAAAAATGAAAAAAGATAGAGAGATAAAGAGAGAAAAAAATAAAAGAGGTTAAAGTAGGTGTGGAAAAATGTGTTGACTTTTACTAAAAAGGAAAATGACTCTATTACTATAGAACATACCAAAATAGCAAAATGACTTTATAACTATGGAACGGAGGGAATACAAGTTTGTAACAAGGGATGGGGATAGAGATGGAGATGGATATTTAGGGAAGCACTTAAAAAATAACTAATATTGAGTTCACAACATCCCACTATGGAATTGATTCGCCTGATTGTGCCTAGTGACACATTAACTTGTTTTTTGTATGGCAAGTAATATCATTACTATTTTATTGATTTTTCCATATCTTTCAGTTCTGAAGCATATTTTATGAAATCTTTCAACTGAAATCTCGACATCCAAAGTAATCGCCGGTAACAAATATTTATACGGAACAATATTTATTACATTTTATAAAGTTCATATCTACCATTTGCATTTCCACAATTTCATTCATAGAAGCATCTTCGTGGAATTAGATAATTCATTCGAAGGTAAATTTTAACTTTGCACAAATTAAGCAAATGCTTGCATAAAATAAGCAAATTTTAGCACAATCTAAGCAAACTATCAAACAAACTCTCACGTCAAATGAAGTTGCAGTTTCACGACAAAAGAAGCAAACTTTAGATTACTATGCATCTTCCCGTGTTTAATATTACATTATTTCTAAGTGTCAATGAAGTACATGTTGCATGAAGTAACTGTCAAAGTCTGGTTTTGCATTGTCTACAATTAACAATTGCATTTTAAGGAAAAGAACTTGCAGTTTTCTAGTATTCTATTTTGTATTATACTGCTCTTCCAGTTGTATCGTTAACTATTCTATTAGCATCGGGTTCAGACAACTAGAAAGTAGTGATAAATTGAAATTAAACTTTGTGTTTATATTATACATTTGTGGAATATGAGCTAAATGTACAAAACATTGAAGTGCATAAAGTTATATTGAGTCTGTGTTTTATATTGCCTCTAAGTACATATATTATTGCATTGAATTCAAAAGAGTTGTAAGAGTTTTGATAACATATATATGTGCATATTATCAGATTAGCAAAGAACAGTGCTTGGCTGAATTTTGCTCTAAGTATTGACAACCCACTTTTTGGCATGAGCAAATGTATGACACTCGATCTTACGCTTCCACTGCTTGCTACCTGCACGTGGGATAAAAATACTTGAGTTATTGTACAACAATACCAGAGGGAGTTTACGAATGACTCATTGAAAGACAATAAGCAAGCTTTCAACGACAAGATTTCGAACAAAGTACAGAACCTTTCGAATAAAATAATTTCAATTGCAGAGGTTTACACGAAAAATTAATCAAACTTTCAAACAAACAAAGTAAAGGATTACATAATAATTCGGGTGTCGAGGATTACACAAAATAAGCAATCTGTTGTTACAAAATAAACAAATTCTCGAACAAATTAAGCAAAGTTTCGCACAAATTAAGAAGTTGATTGCACAAAATAAGCAAATTTGAACTAAGCAAACTTTTACTCATAATTGTCAAGATTTCCAACAAATTATGAATTTTCATGAACAGGGTAAGCAAACTTTTGAATTAATTAATCAAATATTCAACCCTATTTAGCTAAGATTTTCCCAAAATAAGCAAATGCTCGCACATAATAAGCAAATTTTAGCACAAAGTAAGCAATCTTTCGAACCAAATAAGCAAACTTCTGCTCAAAATTATCAAAATTTCCAACAACTCCGTCCCATAAAAATATGTGCACTTTTTATTTTCGTTCGTCCCACAAAAATATGTGCATTCCATTTTTGGAAAGTTATATCAATTTAATAATGTAGGTCACACTATCCACTAACACTACTTTAACTATCATCTCCTCATTTGTCTTACTTTACTATACCATTCTCCTCCTCTCTTTAACTGTACCAATTTTTCTTAATCCACGTGCCGTCCCAAATGCACATATTATTTTTGGACGGATGGAGTATAATTAATTAAATGCTCAAACAAATTAAGCAACAATCTAAAAAAATTAAGCAAACATTCATCAATCGAGAACATTGCAAAACCACTCCTTAGCATCTCCAACCATTCCACTAAACTCAAACCTATTTTAGTGTAAATGTTACACTAAATATTGATTTTGCTCAAATCATTTACACTAAACTCAAACCCAAAAGAATATTCCTCACCCACTAACTTTTTATACGTTTCAATCATGCCTATATATTTTATCTAAAGTACATACTAACCCCATGACACTTTGTCAATATCTTAAATTAAATTAAATAATACTCCTACAAGATAAGATTTATTAATTAATATAAGATTTATTAATTAATATAACTAAATATGAAATCCATAGTATCGTTTTAATTACTAATATTTTTTTTGTTATATTTAAAAGCATATTTGGTTTGAATAATATTAATTAATTAATTAATAATTGATTCCATAGATTTATATATAACATCCGTCATTTAATCTATCTAACAAGTATCTAATAACATTTGATTTTCTATTGAAATAAATAATGGCTCATGTTAGTAAAATTATTAAAAATAAATCAATATTGTCGAATAATATAATACTAATATGGGTCAGCCCACTATTTAATAACTAATCAAATATTAGTAAGATAAGATTAGGTTATTATTTCACATCTTCTTCTTCTTCACACCACTGCATTGTCTCTGTAAGTTTTTCAGTTTCTGACTTTCTGTATTTTAATTTCTCTTCCTTCTCTTCTTCTATTTTTATAAATATGAATTGATTTAGATTTAAATACAATAACTCAAACTATGAAAAGTGTTTTTAGTATACTTTTAGTGCAAATCTAAAGATAGGTATTTTTTCTTCAAAAACCTATAATGGGATTGGTTTTACAGTCCTGTTGGAGGTAATATTCTACTGCATTTTAGGTTTTACAGTACTGTTGGAAATGGTCTTACAGAACAAATTTCATCAAATACGAAAACTGAATTAGTCCAGTTTTTGGAATACACATATAGTATATCAAAACACAATTCGATTGAGGGAAAAAATCTTTATACACCACCCCAGAAAGAAAACATGGATATATGCTTTGTGCTCCAAATTGACAAAAACCTTAAATTCGCACGACAGATTTAAACTGAAATAGACCGTTACTTTCAGATTATATTTTCAACAAGCAAAAATTCACATAATACAAATCCAAAAAAAGCACAAAATTACTATTTTTTAAGTTTCTCCAACGTCAGTCACTGGGTGTTCGACATTGCCCAATTTTAGCTACGAAGCGAATTTCTCCGCCAAATAACGTTGCTAGTGAAGGAACTGGCAGCGGAAGTGTGCGGTGTTACATTACAAATAAATCAAATAATCAAGATCTATTTAGCTGATTATTTAGATCAATTCTATTCGCGCAATTATCACATATATCATGCTCATAACTCAAATAAAATCATGCTTTAGAATAATTGAAACCTAAAACATGTTTTTCTACGGTTTAGCTATTTTACCGTGATGATTCTCCAAAGAATAAAAGATAGCTAACTCCTTCTCCACGTGAAGATCTTCAGTACTAAACCGCGGATCTTCTCTCTGGTTCCCGGACTGTAAACTGATATCAGGGTGGGCTTATCTCACCAGTATACTAGTACTTAAATAAAGAAGACGGAAAACCTAACTCACGGAGGAGAAAATGATGAAATTTTCGTCCTCTTCTATGTAGAGAGGGGGACGAAATTTTTGTAGTAAAATTAATTGTATTTTCTGTCTCCTTTATTCTCTTATTTATAATAAGTCACATATTAGATCCAGACCGGAATCTATGGAAGGTTTTGGATATGGGCTCCTCCAATTAGTTTTTAACTAATTAAATTGAATCCCAATTTAATATAAGCTTTTAATTGAAATATTACGAGCAACCACTACAGAAGTAATATTGCACTCCCCATCCAAATCCGAAATTATAAGTAATCCGGGTTTCCATTGCTTGTCATTTATTTCCTGCGCTTAAAATAGAAACATCCATTAATAAATTAGTGTCTGCTATGGACTTAATTAATTAATATATTATTAACTCCAAGAGTGGACTCATCAAGAAATGTTTATTTATTATTCATAGAGTAATCAAACTCCAACTAGCTAGGTTCCGAATAATAAAGCCTTATTTCGAGCTCCTCTTGAGGATGTTATCAAGCGAGACTCACCTCACTCATGATAATAGGAATCCTAGCACCGCTAGATTTAGATCACCACTACCCAATATACCAGGTTTATTAGATTGCGAAAAACCCGCACCATTTGGTAAGTCAAAGTAGTGCATAATCAATACCGTATGCTCAATGCTAACGTACATTGATTAAATAACAATAATTATCAAGACCTCGTCTTTCAGTAGATAGCATAAAGACTTGTCTCGCTGTTAGATCCAATTCAGTGCTATACCACACCAATATCATCTTATTTCAGTAAGACTTAGAAATATGCGGACTAACATTGCAACTATTCACGATAGGTAGTCTAAGTCTATCTAGGTTGTGAAATTCTTATTTTTCTTTGTTCAGAACTGACCGTGTTACCTTAAAGTGGACGACGCTCACAACCGGTCTACTAAAACAAAGACTTAGATTTTGTTAAGTTACTTATACATTTAAACATGTAATAAACATTCATTAAATGTAAAACATAACAACATTATGAAAAAAATAATCTGTTTTATTCCTTGGAAAAAAAATAAGAGTTTTTACAGTATTCAATCACTCGAAAGGTGATTTCTAGTATACAAACTCTAACAGCTAGGTGGAGGAGAATCACGATCAATTTGCAGAAAACGCGATTTTGGTTTGCCAGAAATGTAGACAACGACTGGATTTTGCTAGGGTTTAAAATTTAAAGGGTTTCTAGAGGGAGTAGAATGAATTGGAGAGAGAGTTGGAACTTGGAAGGGTGGATATGAGTTTGAATGTGGCCGCTGAAATCACATTCGTTCCATATTAGATGTGTTGGTATGAAATGCAACCTCAGTTGATAAAATCACAATCCCACATCTTTATATCTAATGGCTTCTATAGATAGGATGTTATATCTTTAATTATATATGGAGTGTAGTGCTCCCCTGGATATTTATGTTGCATCTTTTAATTGGATTTGTATATATAGTGAAGGAAGATGCATTGGATATTTATGTTGCATCTTTTAATTGAATTTGTATATATAGTGAAGGAAGATGCATGCTTTTTTTTTTCAGAAAGAAGAACTAATACATTTATTAGTGAAAAAACTTTTCCTAATATTATTTGTGACCCTGATTCTTTAAAAATTTCCCTATATATTTATTAGCTTTAATATAATATTGCTAGCAAGAATTTTATATTTTTTTACATACAGGAATATTTATCCATTCTAATTAATGTTCCTACATATTATGATAGTAGCAGATCCAAGGAGCAAGAGGGGGCGGTCGCTGATACGCTCGGATTTTGTGTTGTTTTAAGGCCATTGTTTGGTTCGTTTTTCATGTCAAAGTTGCATTACATGTCCATTATTTGCATATTTTATCAATTTTGGTATTTTGACATGTTTTGTGAGAAATGTGCAAAATAGAACTAAAAATGGGCATAAAAACGACAAAATTTGGAAGCTGGAACTGAAGCGCAACCGGGCGGCCCACCAAACCCAACGCGGCGGTCGCCGCAAACTGTCCAGAGCGTTGTGGAGCTGTCCGGCGGCCCATTGGGCCCTTGCCGGCAGCCAACCACAAAAATGCTGCAAACGATAGCTGTGTTCAAACTCAATTTTCCGGCAATCCTGAAGTTCGATCTGGGCGTTCTACATGTCATTTTCTTCATCTTCAAAAGAGCTTCGCGGTGGTACCAAGATCATCTCAATCGAAGTTCTGTGGAGAAAGTTATGATTGTTCTACCAAAGTCGCACAAAGCTGTCAAGTACAGAGTGGTGGCGGAAATTTAAAGAAGGAAAGAAGACATTACCTTGTGAAGCCAAATCTTTTCATTCTACTATGGGGCACGAAAATTCCATCTTTACAATTGCTTGGAGGAAACTTTTTGCCAAATTTAAATTCTTTTCAAGCCTATAAATATCCCATAACCTAATTCATAATACTCACCCTTCCATAGCCCCCAAAAGGGGAGTCTCCAATACTCCTCCTCCAACCCTAATTCTTCATCCTCTTTTTGCAACATATTTTCTAGAGATTAAAAGTTAGAGTGCTTCATTGTGCAAGGAGTTGAAGAAGGAGTCAAGAACATCAAAACGACAAGGATTCAACCTACGTGTTTTATTTACTTTAGTTTTATGTTACAATTGTTTTCCCTTTAATCTATGTCTTTAAATTATTACATTATGTGTAACTAAATTCATAGGATTCTAGGGATGTGTTAGTAACGACTTTGGTTATACAATTCCTTTTTTAATATCCGTTTTGTTTTTATTTTGTTTCTTCCCTAAATTAATCTGAAAGCTTCATGATTGAGTGACACATTCGTGCGTAATCTAATATAACTTGCTTCATAGTTGTGAGAGGATTCTAGCGAGCTACGTCCACTTAGTAGACACTACAATTAGCTTCCTTTAAAACAGCATTGTTAATTGAGAGTGATGACTTTTCAAGGGTCTTAGAGACTTTTGGGAGTAACAGATTTAGGATTGACAACCCTAATGTTAGTAACCAACGTTTGCATCGCATGAGCATAAGCTAGGTGATTCGTTTTATCAAAGTATTAACTGTGCTAGGGTATTATAGTTGGAATTTGTATAACCATAACTGTGAACGCACATCCCTGGAATTCCCTTATCTTTATACTTTTATCTCCGTGATTTATATGCATTTAGTTGTTTACTTGCATTTAATTGTTTTTACTTTCAAAAATCCAAAATTCTTTTGTTTCTCTAGATAGTATTTGACGCTAAGTACATAATAGTCAGTTGCAATTATATTCCCCGTGTTCGATATCCCGGTATTGACTTTTGGCTATACTAGATTTACTTGTATAATTGCATGTATTTTTAATGCTAATAAAAAGTGCATCAAGTTTTTGGCGCCGTTGCCGAGGAATATTCTTGCTTTAAGCTGATATTGTGGAAAGGTTGATTATACTAATTTAGAGTGTAATATTAATTAATTTTATTTTTGTTTTTTTCTTTTATTTTCTGAGGTACTTGAGGAAGGCAAGGAGCGCAACAATGTCTTTCTCCCGTTTTAGTAGATGTGGGAAAGGACATGAGAATATGAGAGTCTTGAAGACTTGATGAGTGGGCTCTTAGAAAGAAGCAAGAAACGTGCAGATGAGGTGTTGTAAGCAAACACAAATTAGACACTGCTATGGAAGCTTTGACAACTTCAATGGAAACATGGGAAAAGTGGGAGAAGAAACATGATATGATACTCGAATTAAGTTCTCATATATTCGACAAATTGGTGAAATCTTTCAAACCTTCTCTCTCTTTAATTTTAATTCCGTGTATTGCTGATGAAACTAATTTTGATGAAGATCCGGAATTAAGTCATGCATGGGAGGCAAGTAGAAGCAAAGCAAAAGAACTCAAATTGAGGAATCATCTGAGGTACAATCTGTGTGGTTCAAGAGGATTCGCTAGATCACAGGGTCTAGGAGATCATAAATCGGACAGATTCACTCTCAGACAACTCTCAAAAACCTCAACCCGCTACACTAATAGTCAGTATAGGTAAGCTAAGAATCGATCCCACAGAGAAGGACGGGACGTGACTCGGAATCTAGAGGACTTGGAAAGGGGTCGGTTGTTGCCACGCAACTAAGGGTTGAGAATTTAAACTACTAAACTTGGGAAAAGCAAAATTACCTATTCTAACAGCTAGACCTAGGAAACAGGAAAGAGTACATACACATTCATCATGTAAACAGCAAGTGGAACTCAGTAACTAAACTTACTAGACCTGGCAAATGGATTTCCTAAAACAACTAGGTAGAAAAGAAAACATGCAGTGAGGACCATTTTCCCAAAACAGAAAAGTACAACGGAAAAGCTGTAGAGAACAAGCGATGACAATTCTGGATCTAACTAACAACGATCTTCATCCTTTTCAACGAAACAAACATAAACACGAATTAAACAGAGTAATAGAACAGATCGGAACAGAGCATACCAGATCGGACGTCAGAAACTACGATTAACCGGAAAATAAACAGATCTAAAACCTCTAGGCCAAGTAAAACAAAAGCAATAGTAAAATATCCATAACCGTGCAAACTCACACCACCCTGTATCGGATCCACACAACAAACACTCAATTCACTCCTGATCCAAGCAATCCAAAATCAACAACAATCAATCCCATCTCCATTTACTCTGATTCAAACAATTCAACCACAATTCAACTCCGATTCAACAACTCAACTCCGATTCAACAGTCAAATGTGAAAAGCACCCAAAATCAGTAAATAGCATCAAACATCAGAAGACAGAGTAAAACAGAAAAGTAGAAATGCCATAGCTACTGAATAATCGGTTCAAACACAAAATAATTGTTGAGCTTCCGGCAACGAAGTTCACGACGAAAGCAAAACAATGAAAAGTAGAACAATTGTATCTTCGCCCTTAAAAGGACGGTGTTACACCACAGAATTACGACTAACTACCACCGAAACGCTGAATTAACCCATGCTAGCTAAGTGTGCAGAGAATGTGTGTGTGAGTGAGCGAGCTAAGAATGAGAGAGCGGTGATGATTTTCTGATCAATGCCGCCTCTATTTATAGGCGAGGCCCGAACTTCTAGGGTATTTGCTCCTCTGAATTCTCAAAATTGCCCTCCTAGAAAGTCCCTTTAATTTGTTCATTTCTGCTTGCTTCCCTGGATCAAGTTGAATTATGCTCTTTCACTCCACTTTTCGCTTGATTCCTCCACCTGGTAATTGTCTCCTTCCGTTTCCTAGACCTGGCGGATTCTCCACACACCTGAACTTAAAACCTGTATTAGACCATGAAAATCATAGAATTTACCCCCATAACCGATGCATGAAATTGGCCTTATCAAAACCCGCCATGGTCGCCCCCCTCCGTTGGTCGTCGGCGCTACCCCGGAGAAGAAGAAGCTGAGACTGATTTTTTTTTTTCAAAGCTACACATAACCGAAAAAAAACACGAAAAAACCAAAAATATAAGTAATATAATTAAATATTATAAAAATATTTAAATATCATAAATAAGTCTGATATTGAAGTGGGACAATTAATCATCCCATATATAGATATACACCAAAATCCTTATTAAGAAGGACCCATATATTATACTCCCTCCGTCCCAATCTAAGTTTAGCATTTCTGATTCGGCACAATAGTGTTGTTTTGTGGAACAAAAAATAAAGTAAAAGGAATAAAGTAAGATAATAGAGAAAAAATAAAGAGTGGCATTTCTACTTTTAGAAATGTTTCGTTTAGAGTGGGACATCTCAAAAAGAAATATATATCACTTAAAATGGACAGAAGAGTATTAAATATTACACCCACTTAAATTTAGAATGCCAACATTTATAACAAGTCGTCTCTTCTTCTGTTTCTTTAAAAACCGATGTGGGAATAGCAAGTGTCTCTCTTTAGCCTATTTATCTCCGTTGTGCGTCTACTTAACTTTTATTTTATTGTGATTGTATACATATTAAACTTTCATTTTTATAGCACTTCTTATTCTAACTTTTGAAGTCCTTGAAATTATTATACTACTATAAATACTATAGATAATCATAAGGAACTTAGTGTAATTTCAACCACATATGACTTCATTTGCTAATTGCTAGTATATGTTAACATGCCTACATCAACTATAGTCAACTAGAGAAGATGAGAGTTAGAGTAGGATAAGCAAAAGTGAAAATAGATTTATCCCAAGATGAGAGTTAGAATAGGATAAGCAAAAGTGAAAATAGATTTATCCCACATTGGACGTAAAACTAATAATGGAAGAAGAAATTGTTATAAATTATGATAAGTGGGTTGCCTAAGCTTGAAAATTTTGTATTTGGGATATATAACCGATCTAATTAAAACTTTTCGATACCGATTCTGGTTCTTTTTTGGGTTTAATTTTTTTGTTGGTTAACCGACGTGTCAGTTTGGTACTTTGGTTATTAACCAAACCGACTAAATATCCAGGCTAGGTTTAAATGGTAGGGATGAGTTTTCTCTCTCCTTCTCTTTGCTCAATATAACTTTAAAAGAGAAATAGGGAAGAGATAGACTTTCTTATTTCATTATTGACTTAGTCAAATAAGAGTACTAACTTAAACTTTAGTACTACAATTCTTTATATTTGGTCTCTTTTATGTATGGCCGAGACATGTGTTAAAATTTGACAATTAAGACATGAGTTATCTTAATTAGTACTATCTTTTATAGTATACTATGATTCACGGTAGGATGACTCAATATTTTTAATTAATAATTTACTATAGTACTATAAAGTCATCATTATATTTAGAAATAAAATTTTCAATACTAATGCAAAATTAAACTTGGAACTAAACTCATTTCATTATAAATATCCATTCAAATATTTGCAAGTTATATTCATAGTATTTGAAATTAATGTGATAATCCATAATATTCTCATTTATTTTATTATGTTTATTTTTCTTGAAATAATAATTTTGAATTTTTTAATATATTTTCTACTCCCTCCGTCCCAAGAAAAGCGAATCACATTACTTTTTGGGATGTCCCATTATAAATGAGTTATTTTTCTTTTTTGCAAAAAAATTATCTCTCTTAAATTATTCACCAACTTTATTCTCTTTTTACTTCTTTACTTTTTCTCTATCTCATACTTTTTTCTCTCTATTTTAACTCTTTAAATAACACTTCCTTAAATCTCGTGTCCAAAAGAAATGTTGCACTTATCTTGGAACGAAATGAGTAATACCTATTATGTTATTTATGTCAAATTTGATAGTTCTACACCAATTTTAACTTAATATTCACATATTTTCATTTCGACCCGTCAATGAAAACTAATCTCATACTAAAAATTAAAAATTTCATCAAAATAAATCACTAGTAATAACGCAAGTCTCATGTTTATTCAAGAAAATATATTATATCAAATGGACCTACGTATGGCAGTTCTAACGTCACAAATATCAAAGTTAAAAAAACATTATCCATGGAACTACATGCAGATATAATCACATTTCAAATACTTTTTTATTATTTCCTATCTCCCGCTTAAGATGACATATTTCTCTTTTTAGTTTGTCCTAACTAAAATGACACATTTCTTTTTTTGGAAATTTTTTTTCTCTAATTAATACACTCAACCATTTTTTCTTACTCATATTAAAATATCCATCTTTCTTTCTCTCTCTATTTTAATACTTACACCCACTTTTTCTCTCTCTAATTAAACACTTTAACCAATAACTCCTAAAATCTCGTGTCTACCAAGTAATGTGTCATCTTAGCCGGGATGGAGGGAGTATTTCAAGTCTTTTATGCCCTTTTGTCCATTCTCTTTTAACCATTATATCACTCGTAAGCGTTTTAGTCTTTGTATTTGTGAAATTCTCTTATTCTCTCTTATTTCTTCATTTTCCCAAATACATGGTCTTTGCAACTTCCTTTCCACCCAAGTTGTATTAAAAATGCAAAAAATATCAAAGACTCAGACCCTCACAAATGGTTCCCTCTCTCGAGTGCAGATAAACATATATGTTGTACTCGTTCCTTTTACCACGTATAACTAACTATCTCTCGATTAATCAAGTTAAACGAACATAGTTCTAAAGCTGGCCAGACAAAAGAACAATGAAAGCATAAGAACAAGCAAAATAAACACATGAGCTAGGAAAAGGTTTAATTCAATAAATCAAAACATGTTCATAATAGTCTTCAACAAAAAATCTACAAATGATATTTAATTACTTATAGACAAGTAGTAAAAACAATAAAAGTACGAGACATGAAAGAAATTGATAAAACCCAAAGTTGAATCTTCAATCTTCAGTCTTCTCTTGCCTGGATCTGAGGAGCTCCGCTTCAATAGACTATGGATGAATTATTTGTGAAATAAGGAATGGAAGAATGTGTAATGGGGAGAAGGATTGGAGGCTCTGAGATCAATATTATAAATTAGGTTAAGAGGTATTTATAGGTTGGAAAAAGGTTTATTTTTGATGATTTTGGGCAATATTTTATTTTCTTCTCTGAATTTTCGCCTAAATTTCCTTCAGCTTTGACTGCACTGCGCAATGTTCGTAGAATGGTCATAACTTTCTCCACAGAACTCCGATTAAGACATGCAAGGTATCCACACGAAGCTCTTTCAAAGATGAAGAGAATCATATGAATTAATCACTGGTTGGACTTCATAACTGCCGGGAAACTCTGCTTGAACTGAGGTTGCTGCACCTTGGCCTTTTTGCACCTTTTTCTGTCTTTTTCTATCATTTCTCAACAAACACGTCAAAAATACCAAATGTATAACATATGAAATTTAAGAACATAATTTGCATGATTGACATTTAAAACAAGTCAAATCTTTCCCTTTAAAACATGCAAAATCCGTGTTTGTCAAGCACGGGTTTTAATAAATAAGAGTAAAAGTAAGAGAGAGAAAGAGGATAGTGGAAATAATGTTAGTGGAGAGTGGAGTCCATATTATTATAATGGTATAAGTTGTTAATAGCAATGGTATAAGTTATAAATAAAATGATGTTTAGGGGTGGTATGTTGTTTGAACTTTTCAAAATTAGAAAGTTCATACTTTTCAGAGACGAACAAAAATGAAATACTCCCTCCGTCCACAAAAAATAAAGCAATTTGTGTATGACACGAGTTTTAATTTAGAATTGGTAAAGTAAGAGAGAATGAGAAAAAGTAAGAGAGAAGTAGTGTTAGTGGAATGATGTGTAGGATTATTATTTGTTGAAAGCTTTCCATAAATGAATGTGCTCTATTGTTTGTGGACGGCCAAAAATGGTAACTGTACTTTATTTTTTGTGGACGGAGGGAGTAGTTTATACTCTTTGGGGAAGGAGTGAGAATAATTTTTAAAATATTATCATGTACTATTGAATTTAATTTTGATGAAAATGCATTTATTAATTGCGATTATTTTAATTCATTTTATATTGTCTACTTAATCCTAAAAAAATATTTTTTTAGTTATAAAATGTTAGCAAATCAAAACATATGAATTACTGGTTTGTTATTGTTTTTCTTATTTTTTTGTTGTAATTATGAATACTTATGTTTTGTTAATCGAACCGATGAACTATTTATTCGTTCAAATTGTTAGTTTTTTTTTTCTTTTGTAAATAGTAGTATTACATTTTTCTTTATTTGTATGTCTTATTCTTTTTAATCCACAAATCTCCTTTTTTATTATTTCATTTATTTTATACTACTACACTTATTATAAATATTAAAATGTATACAATCATCTGCTAAAATATAAAACGTTTCATTAAAAAGTATACAAATATCTTTTTGTTGTTGTTTATAATATTTTTAATTATTTATAATATTATAAATATTTATTTTAATTAGTTATTATATGTAAATATATATTTTTATATTTATTTACTCTAAATTCTTTATTTTAAGCGAATATAATTTCATTATTTAAAAATCTTTTGTCATGTACGAGAGAGAGGGTAGCAACAGTTCAACTAATAAAACTATTGTAACAACCCGAGTTTTCTTGCACTAGTTTTGGAGTAAAAACAAAATTGGACAAAGAGACTATTAGAAATAAAGTGCAGGGAAATTTATATTTCAAGGATAAAAAGTAAAGGCTATGCTTTTACTAAATAAATATGTGAGGAATAAGATATACAAGAATGTTGGAGATACATCTAGCACATGTTTACATATGTGAGAGTGACAACACACACATCTATTCTACACCACTTATCCTCCTTCACTAGTCAACAAGTTTGGAAGCTAGCTATTTTGGTGATGGAGCCAAGGGATCTCTAGAGGAGCATCTTCTTTCTTTCTCCCCCACTCTCTTTCTCGATTAGGGAGCAGCCACAAGACTCCAAAGCTCTAGCCATGTACCTGCAAATTAGCACAAAAATGGGGTTAGAAGATGACTCACAAATAACAAGGAAGGGAGGCACAGGCTCAAATGGGAAAGTGGAGTAATAGACGAAAATAGTGCAGCTAGGAGGCTGTCATTTAGAGCATGAAGTCAGCCTATTTTTGTCACATTCTCAACTAGCATCAAAGAGGAACCAAGACAAGAGAGCATAGTAGAATGAGCCTCTACACAAGCCCAATATAGACATGAGCAAGATTCTGTTTTTCCATCGATCAAGGCTGAGGAAACAGCCAAGAGAGACAGCCACACATACACCAAAATAGTAAGGATAGCATGAACATCAAGCTCAAAAGTAGTGGAGCTGGCATCCCCAAAATAGGAGCCTTTGCCTCCAAGTATCAAGCACAAAAGGCCAAAGATAGAGCACTATATAAACAACACCAATCTCCTTCTCCTCCCCTCATTCTCAACACTGTAAGATCACCAAATATTCAAGAGAGCAGCAAGAAGTGGAGGAGGGGCAAGGAGGAGTTTGAGGCAGGACATCGGTCCCCATCCGAGAGGATTCTTCAAATTGAGGTAACAACCTCAACACCCAATAACCCTTGGCATCATGTAGAGCTAGCATAGTAGATAACCAAGAACCAGAACTTAGAATCATAGAAGATCACAGAAAGAAACTTAGGAATGGAACTCATAACAATAAGACTTATTCCAATAGCTACACTCCTTCTCAAATCACAAATCCCTCTCAAATGCAATTAGACTCCCCTCATCAGTTGATAAATCAGCAATAACAATCTGCCAAGAACATAAAGCTTTAAAGGACCATGCTTTGAAAGGGGAAGGGGGAAGGAGGACTTAGCTTTAGTTGGGCGGAGCTGCCCGGCGACGGACGGGCAGCGACGAGCTCCGGGAGGCCCGGCTAAGCGGAGACGCTGCCGGGGCAGTAGAGTAAGGCGGCGGCTGGTGTCGGCGCCGTCGAGGGAAGGTTGAGAGAGGGCTGGAGTCGCTGCCTCTTGGAGGGCTCGACGGCGAGAACTGATGCAGAGCGCTGGCAGCAGCGGCAGAGAGACACCGGCGGTGATAGCCGGTGGAGGACGAGACGTTGACGGCGATTTCGCCGGAGGAGGCGTGAGAGAGAGGGAGAGATGCGAAATTAGGGAGAAAGTCACGATGGAGGAGGGAATAATTTGGGCCAAGGGAATTATTTGTATTGGGCCAAGAGACTTTATTTAAGTGGACCAAGTTTATTGAGGTTTGGGCTGATGGAATAACTTAGTTGGACTATTCTAATTTAATTGCTTGGGCCAGCAGCTTAAGTGAAAGAAATGTTTGGGCTGAGATTTGTAATTTGATGTTGGGCTGGAATAATTGATCATTGAGCCAAATTAGATTAAAGAGGGAGAAGAGCCGTTGGGCCGGATAGAATTAATTTGGTCTTATGCTAGAATTCTGATTAAGTTCTTGGGCCAAGATTTCTTAGGGGCATGCATTCTAAAAGTTTAAGAATTTTCTTAAGTCTTGTTAGTAAGTTGTGTTGTTTTTAAAAAGGTTATCTCCGCGAGTTAAGGGTGGAGTCAGGAAAAATTCAAGTTAAGGAGCTTTAAGCGAACGAGGTGGGCTTTCGAACTAAAATATTTTTAGGCAGCTTTTAGTTTAAAGCATGTTTACAGTTTTTATGAAAAGTATTTGGTGCGCTTTCTATTTAAGATGTGATATTAAGTGCGAGTTTGCTATTTAATGTGCAGTCTTATGAAGAGTGCTATTTGCATAAAGTGAAAGTGATGTTATGTGACAGTGTGTGTTACTTAACGAGTGCTTATGAACTGTTAGCCTTAGTCGAAGTTATGTGTTCGGCTTTTGATAAAAGAAAAATGAGTTTATGTTCCAAAAAGATTTTATGAGAAAATTAAAGTTGCAAAGGTTATGGCAAGCCATGTTTTGTTTTGAACTTTGCCTATCTGATTGACTAGCGAGGACAATGTCGCTACTAGACCAGGAGTTTCAGTTTTGTGAATTCGGGTTTGTAAGTGGGATGAGCCCATACATTCCGGTTCACCAGGAGTTTCGTGAATTCTGTTCACTAGGAGTTTTAGTGGGCTTATGTTCCTCAGGAGTTAGTCAGATATGGCATATGTTCCAGGAAAATAGATCGACAGATCGCTTTTGAAAATTGAGAAGAAAAATGTTTTAGTGTTCTCGGAACTTTGACTAAAACCCCGAGTTCACTCAAGAGTGGCTTGACAAAACCAGTTTTTAGTAAAATATATTTTGGCACGTGTCCACTGGGTACACCAAGTACTTAGCCCTGCATATGTTTTAAAAATGTGCTGGTTGAGCAGTGATGACGGCGGGCGGTGTTGAGCATAGACGATGAAGATCCTTCGATAGAATAGTACTTGGATGCGTCGTGTCTCCATACACGATGTCATCTGCTCTTGACTCTTCCGCTGCAATGTAAAAGTTGAGATTTCATTCTCTTGTACCATGCACTCTGATTTTTATATATATTCCAAGTTATTTCAGTTCAAGTTTAGTTGTGCCACAGTTTTCCCCTTTTTTCCCCGCTTCTTTCATCCTCCCCTAGTCGCGATCAACCGGACTTTCTATCCTTAGAAAGTGCGGTCGTGACAACTATAGTCTTACACACATATTTATATTTACGTGTTTACATATGAGGTATTAATTTTACTAATAAAAATTGGATTTTGTATTTGGGAGTAAAACATCGTTTGTTTAGTATAAAAAGATAAATTTTTGTATATATTGAATAATATTAACTTTTACTATGGGCCAATCCATTAATTAATAACCAATTAAATATTAATAGAATTAAATTAGGTTATTGTTTCACATCTTGATCTTTTTCGTGCCGCTGCCTTCTTTTTGTAAGTTTTTATATTCTTTCTGTAAGGTTTTCTATATATTTGTATTTTAATTTCTCTTCTTCCATTCTTTTATTTGATTAATATAAATGGATTTGAACTTGAATGGAATAAATTAAATCTAAAAAATATTTTTGATATACATTAAATGCAAATTTAAATATAGATATTTTTTTCTTCAAATACTTATAATGGAATTTGTTTGTAGTACGATAAAAGGTATTATTATAATGCATTTTAAGTTTTACAGTACTGTTGGAGATGGTTTTAACAGGGATAGATTGGTCTCCTTATTTTTATTTTCACAACTCTCAAACAATCTGCATTGCAATTTCATGGATACATTATATATTATTCTCACTGTCCCACTCAAGATGACCACATTCTTGAATGACACGAGATTTTAGGAAGTGTTGTTAGGTGGAATAAAGCAGAGAGGAAAAATGTGGTTTAGTATTTTACAGAGAAGAGATAAGGTTATTTCCAAAATTGAAAAGTGGCTATTTTGATTGGGACAAATAAAAAATGAAAGATGATCATTTTGAATGGGACGGAAGGAGTACCAAACACTATATTGTGACCCAAAATCTGAACCACAAAAGTGTGAAAACCATGGTAAGCATAAAACCTTGCTAGTGACAAAGAGCATCTCCGAGGGGAGAGGTAAATGGAAAGGTAAACTCTTATAATTATCATATTTACCTTTTTTTTTCATGAAAATTCATTCTCCAAGAGAAAATGTATTAAAGAAGATATTATACATTTTCCCATTTTGAAGAGGTATCTTTATTTCTCCATCAATGGAGAGGTAAAATCTTATAACTACCATATTTGTCTTCTTTTTATGAAAAACTATTCTCCAAGGGAGAAGGAGTTTGAGAAGGTATTATACTTTATGTTTTTTAATGCATTTTGTACTATTATTGTAATTTTTAAAAATAATTTACCTTTCTATATATTTTTTTTCTTTTGAATGTGTTACTTTTTGAAAATGAATATTTCACTTTTTGAGAAGGTAAATATATGATATACTTCTTTCATTTAACTTTTTGAAAATGAATATTTCACTAATAAATGTCCTATTTCATTTTTACTATTTTTGGTAAATAGACTTCACATTCCGCTAACTTATTTCACGCACTTTTTATTATAAAATTAATACTCTCTCCGTCTCCTAAAATATAAATATTTGAAATGATACAATTTTTAATGCAAAATTAGTAAAGTAAGAGAATGATAAAAAGAAAAGTGTATTAGTTGAAAATGAGTCCCAAAATTTCCATAAAAATAAAAACTTATGTTTTTAGCGGACATACCAAAACTAAAAAAAATAAAAATTGTTAGAGAAGCAGAGAAATTGTAAAAGAGGAGATGCAATCACTAACTTTTGCTATCCGCTTTTGTTTATACTAGTACTCCACTGTCCCATTAGAAATGAAACATTTTCCATTTTAGATTGTCCTAATAAAAATGAAAAGTTTCCTAAAATGAAAACAACACTATCTCTACTTTTTTTTCTCTCCTACTTTACTCTCTCTTTATTAACTTACAAAACAATACTGCACAAAATTACATGCCTGAAACCAAAAGTTGCATATTTATTGGGACGAAGGGAGTATAATTTACTAACTTTTACCATCCACTTTTGTTTATACTACAATTTCTGAAGATTTGAGTCAATCAAATATTCCATCCATCTCACGTTATTTGAGTCGTATTCAAAGTTGTCTCAAGTTACTTGAGTCATTTTTTTTTTTTTGCTAAAAACAAAATATTTAATCCCACATACATTATTCTCTTCCATCTCTCTAACTTTATTCACTCATCTACTTTATTTTACATTATTTAACCCACTAAACTTTATTTTCTTAAATCTCATGGCGAAAAGAAACGCCTCAAGTGATATTGGACATAGTAAATATATTCCATGAAACATTTTCATTACCTCTTGCTCAATAGTAAACAAATAGTAATTCACTGAAATATGGAACATTTATTAAATTTTCTCTACAAAGAAATTTTATATATACTTTCATTTAGAGCATCTCCACCGGTGGACGTCCCGGAAGTCCGACCGGACATCCGCCACTGTGAAGGAAAACATCGGACACGGACATCCCGTGAGGACGTCGGATATCCTCGGATATCCGAAAGACGGGCGGGCGGGCGTCCGCCATTGTGGCGAGGGTCGGACGTCAGGGTCCGACGTCCGACTTAAAATTTAATTTAAAAAAAAAAAAAAAAAACTCTATAAATACGGCTCATTGAACTTGATTTCATTCACACCACTTGTGTTGACAAGTTTCTCTCTCTAATCTACAAGTTTCATTTCTACTATAAATGGAGTACAATAGGAACTCCCCCACCACGAGCGGATCAAACACACCCACGTTTCCCGCCGGAACGGAGGGAAACTTTAATGCGGGGATGAATCCCCAAATGGCAGGGATGGCGGGGATTACTCCCCAAATGTTCTACAAGATGTACAATTAGATGAGTCAGATGGGTGGGATGATGCCCAGGGCAGCGAGGATGGACGGTATGACGCCAAATATGGAGGGGGTGGGTGGGATGATGCCCGGGCCTAGGGGATAGGTAGTATGACGCCAAATATGGCGGGGATGGGTGGGACCATGCAACACAGGAGCCCTCAGACACCTAGGGAATCTGTCTATCGCCCATATATAAATTTGTTGTCCGATGATTCCACTAGTACTGTTCCGGAGACTCAGTATGCCGGCATCGAGACTTTCTCTTTTGAGGAGTTGGGGCAGGAGTTGGGGCTATCGCCGATCCGTGAGACTCCCGATGAGGCGGAGCCTGCTGCAAGGGGCAGGGGCAAAGGCAAGGGCAAGGCCAGGGTCGGGGGTAGGGGCAAGGGCAAGGGCAAGGGGAAAGCCCCGAGCTCTTCCTCGCAAACGGGGGTAGAGGAGGAGGAGGAGCGGGGGAAGAGGTCGATCTGGACCGTGTGGGAAAACGCCGCGCTTGCGAAGTCCTGGGTCGGTGTAGTCGAGGATCCCTATGTCGGGATGAACCAGTATATTGACCGATTGTGGCATCGCATTAGTGAGGCCTACCTCACACACAAACTGGCTGGGGCGAAGCCTCGCAGTCCCGAGCAATGCCGGAAACAGTGGGATCGGTTGAGGCCTAAGCTCAGTCGTTTTGCCGCCCTCTACCAAAACAATATGCGCATGGCAACCAGCGGCATGTCTGAGGAAGATGTGAAGAACTGGGCCTTGTCCCAGTACCCTGACAAAGAATTGAAGTTCAAAGATTTTGACCAATGGGAGGCCTTTCTCGTGGTCAGGGGTTCGCAAAAGTTTTGTGCGGGTGTCGACTTGGGCTGGAAGCGGACGAAGATCAACTCTTCTGGTGAGTACAGCAGCAGTGCTGGTTCGCACGAGCTCCCCGAAGCCGAGGAAGTGTCCCCGCTACCACAATCAGACTCTCGCCATCGTTGTCGCCTGATGGCGCAAAAGTCTGCGCAGCGGATGGCGAGGGGAAGCGGCAGCCGCAGCGGGTCCTTCGAGTTCGAATCGGAGGCCCCTGAAGCCCCAGATGAGTATGACCGTCTTGCCCGCGCGCAGCTAACGAAGACCATGAGTCAGAACATGCATAGGTGGTATAGCACGAACGATTTTGTGTACAAAAGGATGTGCAAGGATGTGATCGACGCATGTCGGCGCGACATAGGAATGCCACCCATTGATGATTATGGCGTTGAGATTGGGGCGGGGACGTCAGAGGCGGCAACAGCACGGACCACGAGGACGAGGAGGAGTGAGAGCCGAGGGTGCCTGTTGGGACGGGTGCTCCACAACGGCAGTCCGTCGCTGTAGGACGTACCAGCGCCCTATCTAGTTAATAATTGCAGGTGCACTTAAGATAGTTGAGTTGTACTTAGTTTTGAAACGGAGAAGATAGTTGGACGTTAAAATAAAAAGATGAGAATATTATACATGCACATATAAGAACTCTCTTTGTCCGATATTAAATGTCTCATTATTCGTTTTCTATCCGTGCACTAATAAATGTCCTATTTCATTTAACTATTTTTGGTAAATAGACTTCACATTCCGCTAACTTATTTCACTCACTTTTTATTATAAAATTAATACTCTCTTCGTCTCCTAAAATATAAATATTTGAAATGATACAATTTTTAATGCAAAATTAATAAAGTAAGAGAATGATAAAAAGAAAAGTGTATTAGTTGAAAATGAGTCCCAAAATTTCCATAAAAATAAAAACTTCTGTTTTTAGCGGACATACCAAAACTAAAAAAAAAATTATTGTTAGAGAAACAGATAAATTATAAAAGTAGGAGATACAATCACTAACTTTTGCTATCCGCTTTTGTTTATACTAGTACTCCACTGTCCATTAGAAATGAAATATTTTCCATTTTAGATTGTCCCAATAAAAATGAAAAGTCTCCTAAAATGAAAACAACACCATCTCTACTTTTTGTTCTCTCCTACTTTAATCTCTCTTTATTAACTTACAAAACAATACTGCACAAAATTACATGCCTGAAACCAAAAGTTGCATATTTATTGGGACGAAGGGAGTATAATTTACTAACTTTTACCATCCACTTTTGTTTATACTACAATTTCTTAATATTTGAGTCAACCAAATATTCGATCCATCTTACGTTATTTGAGTCGTATTCTATTTTGGGTTGTCTGAAGTTACTTGAGTCATTTTTTTTTTGGCTAAAAACAAAATATTTAATCACATGTACATTATTCTCTTCCATCTCTGTTACTTTATTTTACATTATTTAACCCACTAAACTCTATTTTCTTAAATCTCATGGCGAAAAGAAACGCTTCAAGTAATATTGGACGAAGTAAGTATGTTCCATGAAACATTTTCATTACCTCTTGCTCAATAGTAAACAAATAGTAATTCACTGAAATATGGAACATTTATTAAATTTTCCTAAACAAATACTCCCTCCGTCTCGGCTAAGATGATACATTGCTTAGCCGGCATGGGGTTTTAGAAGTTATTGGTTAAAGTGTTTAATTGGAGAGAGAGAATGTGTGTCTAAGTATTAAAGTAGAGAGATAAAGAAAGATGAATATTTTAATAGGAGTGAGAAAAAGTGGTTGAGTGTATTAATTGGAAAGAGAAAGTCACCAAAAAAGGAAATGTGTCATTTTAGTTGGGACAAACTAAAAATGAAAACGTGTCATCTTAAGCGGGACGGAGGGAGTAGTAATTTGTACAAAGAAATTTTATATACACTTTCATTTACGAAATCAAACAGGTGAAATATGGAACATTTATTCTGGAGGTAGTAATCAACTTACCACTGCCAATAAAAGCGCGTCGTGTTGACGAGCAAATGAAAGTTATCGCTGATGAGCAAAGCACGCGCCGTCACTCGCGTATGACGTGGCACCCTATCAGTAACTGTGGCGGCAAGCGCGCGTGATAAAAAAGCAGCGTGTGGTTCGATGGCAACCACTCGCAGAGCGTTTTAGAGAGAGAGAGCCAAAATAAGGAAAGATTTCTGGAGAGAGAAAGCGAGTGGGAGTTCGGATCGAAGAACAGAAAGCACGAGAGAGAGAGAGAGAGAGTTCCCTCCTTCTTCGTCTCTCCCAAACCCTAATTTCCCTAATTTATGTTTTCGCTTGTCTTATCAATTTTTCTTTCCACACTCATTTCTGCTTAATTTTATCCGTTTTCGAATCTTTCTTCATCCTTTTGGGGTTATTGTTTATTGTTCTGAAATTCGGATCTGTGTGAAATATGGTTTTAATTTAATTTTGCAACTGTCTTCATTTCTGTGCGTTATTCCTTATACTTTGGGTCTGGGCGTTTGTTCTGCGACTCTAGGGTTCTTTAAACCCTAGATCTTTTTTTCGATTTTGCTTATTCTAGGGTTCTTGAGTCTCGATTTGGGAGAAAGGGTTTTTTATTAAGGAATTGGGGATTACATGTATGGCTTCAGGGACTTTAGGGGATTTCAATGATGATTTGAATTGGAGAGGGAAGTGTCGATGGACAGAGAACAGTAAAGTTTATACGCGGAAGAGCCACAAGAAATCCCTTACCCCCTCAACAAATCAGGCTTCAACAAGCGCTCAAACCGATGCTGAGGAGCAGGCCACAGTCCCTTGTTCGACAGCAGATTGTTGTGCTTCTGAGGTAGTTGTAAGGTCGGAGGATGTAGATTCTTGCCAAAATCAATCCGAGGACAAAAAGACAGATTCTTCAGGCCAGGTACTGCTGCTAGAAGAGAATGAAAGTCAACACGTAGCGGAGAATGGTTGTCAAACTGGTGATAGACTTAAAGAAGGCCGACGTACTCAAAGTGCAGAGCTTGATAAAACGCCTTCAGCTGATGGTGAGAAGGAGTTAGTGCCATCACTGTTAAGAGAAAATGATCATCCTAATTTTCATGTTCCGCAAGCCAATGGCCTCACTAAGGTCAATGGAGCTGTGGAATCACCTGAAGTGGCCAAAGAGCAGCAACTCGTTGGGAATGAGGCACGGGATGATGAAGAAATGAGGCCTGCTTCACCTCAAGCTTCTGAAGGTAATGTTCGGAGTAATCTCAATGGAGTTGTGGTGCCACTGGTGGTATCTAATGTTGATGATAGGATTAGATTTAATTTATGTAAAGCGACACCAAAGAATGAGATAAAGGTTCTTAGGAAGAATCTAGAGCACGAGCTTGATCAGGTTAGGAGGCTAGTTAAACAGTTTGAATCCAAAGAGAACCAGCTTGCTTTACATAATAACCAGACCAGCAACAGTAACCTTAGTAATAAAGGTAATTATGTCGATGCTGAAGGTGCAAATGCTGGTGAGTATGTTCAGTCTCAAGCCCTGCATGCCCGAAGTAATGTGGTTGACCGAAGGTTGTTGTTGAGGGTGAACGCAGAGATGGGTACAATGGGGCACAAAGAAACGAGACCTGTCGGATTAGCAAGGGTCAATTCAGATATGGGTGCTGCACGGAATCTAGAACCTCGGGTGTATAGTAGGCAATTCAGTGTGGCAGTAATAGATAATAGGTCCAATGAGTTTATTGAGAAGGAGAAACGTACCCCGAAGGCGAATCAGTATTACAGAAATTCAGAGTTTCTTTTGGGAAAAGATAGACTGCCTTCTGAAAGTAATAAGAGATTGAAAGCAAATAATGGGAGGAAACACAGTGGAGAACAAGATCATGCCATGGGATTTGGCTTTGGGTTTGATAAGAACAGGAATCAGGTTTTGAAGAACTGTAGCAGCCTACTTCAGCGGTTGATGAAGCACAAGTTTAGTTGGGTTTTCAATGAGCCCGTGAATGCCAAGCAACTTGGATTGGTTGATTACCATGATGTCATTAAGCATCCTATGGACTTGGGTACCATTAAGACTAGATTGTCACAGAATTTTTACAAGTCTCCAAGGGAGTTTGCTGAGGATGTACGACTAGTTTTTCGCAATGCCATGACTTACAATCCGAAGGGGCAGGACGTTCACCTTATGGCAGAACAGTTGTCACAGATTTTTGAGGAAAGGTGGGCCATTATAGATTCTCAGTTCAATTCTTATTGGAAATATCCAGAATATCACGAGGGGGGATTACCCACACCCTCTTCTAGAAAGGGTGTGCCATATTCTCATTTTGGCCCTGCTTCAGTTCCAGTCTCTGCGCCTGCTGCTTCAGTTCCGTTGTATGACTCTGTTGCTCCGGGAAGAACTTCTGAGAGGCCTGAGCCAGTGACATCATTCATGGCTGTTGATCGAAAAATTCATCGACCTCATGTTGGCAGGACTCCTGCTCCCAAAAAACCTAAAGCAAAAGATCCTAATAAAAGGGACATGACTTATGAGGAGAAGCAAAGACTCAGCACCAACCTACAGGGCTTGCCTCATGAGAAGCTTGATGCTATTATTCAGATCATTAACAAGAGAAATACTGCTCTTTCTCAAAATGATGATGAGATTGAGGTTGAGATTGATAGTGTCGATGCAGAGACTCTCTGGGAGCTGGACAGATTTGTGACTAATTACAAAAAGAGTTTGAGCAAAAATAAAAGGAAAGCAGAACTCGCTCTTCAAGCAAGAACCATGGGGAATCAGAATGCCTCGTTGGTGGTAAGAGGACGGGCTTTCTTTTCTTGATTGCATAACACTATGAATTAATTCTTCTGTCTGATCCTAATCAAGTGTGTTGAACCAAACTGCAGAACTCAACTCCAGCATTGGCAATCCAGATGGAAAGTAGAACAGGTATTATGAACTTTTTCATTCAGGCATTCTAGGTTGCTCTTTATGGACTCTTGGAGACTTAAATCTGACATTTGTTTTTCCTTACTTACCCCACTTTTTCTTTCCAAAGCTTTAAAAAACGGTGCCACTCTTGTAGATGATGACAAAGAGGGTCAAAACAGGAGTAGGACCAGCAGTTCTAGCAGTTCTAGCAGTGATTCGGGGTCGAGTTCAAGTGGTACATTTTTACTTTCTAATCCTTACTGTTCTTGGTTGATTTCTTCAGTCTGTTGTATATGATTTTCACTGTTTGTGCGTTCATTTGCAGATTCTGATAGTGACAGTTCCTCTGGGGATGGATCCGATGCTGAGCATTTGCCTAAGACATGAAAGAATCTTTCTGACTGAGGTATAAAAAGATTTCTGCTTGGTATTAGGTTTGTTGGTTAGTTATTTTCATATTTTGCTTTATTGTTATCATTTTCCACAAGCTGTCACTGATCATCATTTAAAAATAATTAAATCCTCCTTGATTGAGCTTTGAATTTAAGGTCCACTTGGATCCGACTCACAATATGATATCTAACTAATCATTATGAGGAGTATATAACTAACGATTATGAGAAATGTTTTATCATGCTGAAAGTGTTAGTCTATAAATTGTGTTCTGGTGTACGTGATTTCAAAATTGATGTGAAAGTTTTCGAGTTCTGAAATTTTGTTATAAACTGTATTGTGAAGCTTGTTAAGACAAATCTGTTCCCCTAACATCTATGACTTGTGTCTGAGGGAATATTTGTTTTATTGGTTGCATAAATATCTTCTTTCATGTAGGTGTGAACCTGATTACCCCCTAAGGAAGTATACTCGGTCCCGTCAGTATTTGATTATTTTTGTTGAGACAGTAAGCTTGAGAAATTTGAACCCTTAGATTGAATGTGTCAAAACTCACAATTTTTTGTCTGTATGGATTTGAAACCTCAGTTATGGATTTTTGTTGTTTAATGTAGCGAGGAAATATGTTTCTAGGTGCTCTTGAGGCCAGGGAAATGTCAATTTTGTTTCATGGATTGTGCTGTTAGAGTTTGTGGGCTGATCCTGATTGTGTTTTTCCCATATCTTAGTATTTTACATGAGCATTTGTCCTTTTTTGATCAAATGTTGGGTTTGTGCTATGCTGAGTTTGACTTGATTTTCAGAATTTGCAGGTGATGCTTGTTGGAGTAGGGGTAAAATTCTTGTGATTGGGTTCTGCTGATGGCAGTCCGGGATCTATGTTGAAAACTCGTAATGGAAGAATGTATTATTAAATGATGATATCAACCGATTTTCGAAGATAAGGAACTTGTGATAGGATTTTAGTTGATAATTTGACTAGTGACAAAGGGGCTCAGAGCCAAGACTGAATAGGAGATTTAGTAAAGTTGTATTATGGTGTTTTTGCAAATTGTATTACAATAGCTGTATATAGCTTTCAGGCTTAGGAGTGCTGTTAATTTTGTTTTAAGGCCAATGGTTTGGATTTCAAGCTGGTTAATAACATTCGCTAGTCCAGTTATCCGTGAATAAGCAATCTTCAAATTTACATTTTTGCTGCATTCCAAAATACAATGTCCGCGTCAGAAATAACCGAATTTGAAGTGTGTTTTTGTGAGACAAGAGAGATAAAGGAGAAGAATCAGAAGTAGAAAAACAAAGGAGGAAGATTATTTTTTTATTGTGAAAATAGTACTCCCTCCGTCCCAAGGAAGATGACCCTTTTCTTGGGCGGCATGGGATTTTATGCAACTTTATTTTGTGTGTTAAGTGGAGAGAGTAAAGTATGAGAGAGAATAAAGTAGAGATAAATGGATTTTCATTTTAAGTAATGGGTCATCTTGATTGGGACAAACCAAAAAGGAAAGTGAGTCATCTTCAATGGGACGGAGGGAGTATTTCTTTTGTCCTATAAAAGATACTACCCTCTGTCCCTCAAATTTTGACACACTTTGACTCGGCACGAGTTTTAAGAAATGTAATGGAAAGTGAGTTGAAAAAGTTGGTGAGATGTGGGTCATACTTTTAAAGTATAGGTTTTATAATAAAATGTGAGTAGGAATGAGTTAGTGGAATATGAGTTACACTACCAAAAAAAGTAAAAGTAAAGTGTGTCAAATTTTCAAGGACGGATCGAAATGGTAAACTGTGTCAAAATTTGGGGTACGGAGGTAGTAGTATACTTGGAAAATGGCACTGAATCTTAGAAGATGTTTTTTATATTAAGTGGAGAGAGAAAATATTATATTTATATTAATATGTGAGAAAAATTTTACTAAAAAATAAAATGTGACATCTATTGTGGGACAAACTAAAAAATAAACCAAGTCATTTATTATGGGAATGGGAAAGGAGTAATTAGCCGAATCTTATTGGATTTAGAAATGTGTCATTTAATTCCTTAAAAGGCTTTATATAGATTAGAATGATTTTCATCGAATTCAATGAGACTAGAGTTAAAAATTTTAATATTAGTATAAGTCAATGTTTTAAAAATCGGACCGGCAAAAGCACTGGGACGGCTATTGGTTCACAGTTCAACTGGTCCAACCGGTTGGACCACTGGTCCAACCGGAATACTGTAGCAAGTATATATATGAAAAAATTTAATATATGATGAAATATATTAATCATACATTGCAAAACAAATTAAATCATACTATAAATATATATTTAAAAAACTAGTAATAGTTAAATACTCCATATATTACACAAAAAGATTAAAAATTATATTCCCTCCGTCCATAAAAAATAGAGCACAATTACCATTTTTGACCGTCCACAAAAAATAGAGCACATTCATTTATGGAAAGTTTTCAATAAATAGTACCCTACACATCATTCCACTAACACTACTTCTTACTTACTTTTTCTCCTTCTCTTTTACTTTTTTCCCTTCTCTCTTACTTTACTAATTCTACATTAAAACCCGTGCCATACACAAATTGCTCTATTTTTTGTGGACGGAGGGAGTATTTTATTAAGTATATAATTAAATATACACGACATAAAAATGTTAATATTTAATAAATAATAACATATAATTAACACTTTGAAATGATAAATAATAATTTAAAATTAGTAGATGATAAATATGATTAAATATACTAAACGTAAAATTTATTGGATGATAAAATGTCACTATATATAATAAATGATATATAATTAAACATAATATATACTATTAAAAATATACATGTACATATAATTAAGAGTTATAAATATAGGGGTGCGTTAGGCTCCTTTGCACCCTAAGTGTCCTATTTCCTTCTTAATCTCAGCCCTTGGATCCTTGAATTGGATGGTTGTGATCAATGCATTATTAGTCTACAATGTTGCATTATTAGCCGCTGTGCATTATTAGAATGAAAATGTGCATTATTAGTCTATAATGTTGCATTATTAGCCGCTGTGCATTATTAGAATGAAAATGTGCATTATTAAATGACACGTGACATTAATCTAACCGTCAGATGACAAAATCGTGAGGCTAGGATTAAGAAGGAAAAAGGACAAAAGATATGAAAAGTATTTGAATACATCCCTATAAATATATTATACAAATAATTCAATACATATACTCCATCTGTTCCATTAAAACACGAAAGCGAAAACACGACATATGACACTTTCATGCAGAAACAGAAAATAAACACCTAGATTTAAACGGAAAACAGCGACTCAAACAGAAAACATCAAATCTAAGCTAGGACTCAACATAAAACACGAAAGCGAAAACAGATCTATGCATAAAATAGAAAACAAGCACGAAGCTAAGAATCGAAAACGGAAACTTAGATTTAAAAAAAAAAGAAAAGAGTCAATTACATCAAAAGAAAACAGAATCTAAGCTAGGAAAGCGTAAGTCGTTTCATCACCCCTTTCTCGGAGTGGAATTACAGATGGAAATGGAAATTGTGCGAGGAAACAAACACTAAATCAGCAAACTACCGGCTATCTAAACGGAACCAAGTGTGTGCAGCAAACTGATGGTGAGGAAATGAAAGGAAGACTCTGATTTCACCCCTAGAAGAGGACTAAAATCCTACCGATTCTAAAGAGAACCCTCCTAAACTACTAAGCAGGAAAATTAAAATGGGGGAACTCCCTTCTCTTGGTGTGTAAGGCTCCTTTATATAGGGAGGCGGAGGGCTCTGATCCCTAGGGTACCACCTCCCCGAAATGACGTTGCTGCCCTTCACACTCTAGAGTGGAGTTTCTAAATCTTCTCTTCAGCGCAGAGTCTGGCTGGCTCCGGTAGATATTCGACTTGATCAGCTCAATGCCCCCCCTTTTCTCCTCCTTTCCTCAACTTTTGCTTTCGCCTTCTTGAATGGTGCGATATTCGGTTTAGGGCGAAGTCTACACACACCTGGCTCAAAAAGGATCTTTAGTTTACTTATTTAAGTGCATTTTTACTATAAAACAGATGCATGAAACGAGCCTCATCACACAGCGAAGGAGCACGAGTGTGAGCAGTAGTTGATGTTGAGCACCGAACCGATGACAGAGGGAGTTCCGTGACTATGCTGCGCGACCGGAGACATCGCAATAGCAGACGAACAAGCGACGACATCTGCTTCAATTTTCTTATCTTTTTCCGACATAGAGATATGTATTGATCTTGTTTTTAGTTTAGTATCTGATACTTTTTTTATAAACATTCCACTTGTTCCCTACTTTTAGTTTAGTTTTGATAGCATGATGGTACCTGATCTGTGGGGCTTCCATATTATTGCTTCTTGTTCTATATTTCGATCCAAGTCACTTTTGGGCTTGGGTCATGTTTTGGAACTATATATTTTTATTTTATTCAGGAGTTAGGAGTCTGCCTAAATCCCGCGCTCACACTAGGTGTTTTTGATTAAAAAAAATAGAAAGAAAAGACAAATGGGCTACAACAAATTTGAAAGAGAGAGAGACGGTGGTCATGTTGTAATTGGTAAAAAGTGAAGGATTCACCGAATGAGAAGGAATAAGATGGAATCGCGATCAAGAAATAGAGTAGGTGAAATTCTATTTTTTTTTCGGAGACTAACGTGTGATTTTGAGCCCGGTGTGTAGAGAATCCGTCAGGACAGAAGGTTGCATGTAGCAACCAGGCGGGTAACGAATTAAGGAGAAATGGAGCAATTCACAAGCGCTGCTACCAGTTGATCAAGTGGAACTAAGTAGGAAGCAGCAAGAGCCCTAAGGAGACAGAGAATATTCCAAAGATCCTTCTATGAGGGGCACGGCGGATATTCCAAGGGAGATTGCCCTAGGGATCAGAGCCTCAAATCTCCCTATACAATGAAGGAGAATAGAAGAATGAGGTGGTAACACTGTCCTACGTGGGTGAAGAAACAGTTTCTTTAAATTTTTGTTTGATACACTTTAGTTTTGAAGTATTCCTCTGATTTTGAACTTCGTGTTGCGAAGCTAACATTGAATTGGTAGTCGAATTTGTGCCTGCTATTATGAAATTTTATGTTGTTCGCTTTCGTTGATTTGTCTTTTGTTTCTATGTGAGCTGAATCTGTTGGAAATTGTTGAAGTCTGAGACATGTATGTTTTTGCCGTGTCTGTTGGATTTCATTTTCGAAGAGTTCTGTTGAAGTCTATTTGGATGCTTTTCGCAATTGGTAGTTTAAGAGTATGAATTCTAAGTTGTTGCGTTACATTTCATAGACCTGAATTTGATTGTGTTTGATTTTGATGGATCCATGTTAGATTACGTAGATCTGAATTCCTCTGTTTAAGTTTGCATGAGTATGGTAAATTGCTGTCCATTTCATTTTTTTCTTGATCAAGTCGGTTAGATCCGGTAGCTATGGGTTGTGTTTACTCTTTACGTCCAATTTTTAGTATGTTCCCCTTTCAAGATGTTCGAGTTTCATGTTTATGTTCTGCCGCTGGTAGATCTAATGAAGAAGATGAAGTAGTTAGTTTTTATGATCTAAGTTTGCAGCTTTACACCCATTTTACTTTTTAGCAGCTTTTATGAGTTTGTTAGTTAAGGGATCTGGTCCCCACCTGCTTGTACCTTTTGTTTATTTATTTCAGAAAAGTTTTTGTATGAATCTTTAAGTTTAATCTAGTTGATCTCTGGGTTGATTAGTTAGGAGTTACTGTAGATAGTTCTGTTTCTGGCATAGTCGAGTCACTTGATCAGTTCGTTTAGTTCTTTGTCAGTCAAGTAGATAAAACTTAACCAACTTTTAAAGCGTGGGAGCAACCATTTCCCAAATGTTAACAACAAATGTAAACACTTCATCTCTGTGGGATTCGACCCTTACTTCCCTTTACTAGGTTATAGTATTGTTGGTTAAGGTCTTGAAAGCAACTCTTAGTTCTTGATTGCACATCTGAAAGCATGTGCATGGATCTTAGGAATCAAACTTGATCAGTTAACTTTTACCACTTGATCCATCTCTGAGAAATTGCAGGGCGTATCTCCTGGGTCAGTCTTTCGATTCTCTATTGACTAGTCTGCGTTGATTTCGCTTGCAATTCGGAACACTCACACGACAAAGGATACAGAACTCTTTCCAATGTCGCCGTTGTCGGGGATGATGGCATTTTTGCATAGATTTGTTGCCTGATATTTTAGTGTATATATTGTTGATAATTTTCCTTTTCTTCTGTTTATTTCAGTTTACGAGAAGAAGCTCGACTTCAAGCATTGTAGACCAACAACCTTTCTACGATGAGCTATGCTAAATTGGTCAAGGAGAGAAGTGACAAGATACGCTACCACTCATTCCGAACTGCCAATTGGCCCGCCTGTTGGTCCAAGGCCGAATATCGATGAAGATAGAAACGTAGCGAGAATGGAGGGCATATCGCGTGTTATTGTTAAGAAATTTAGTGTAATAATTGTAGATAAACTTTTCTTTATTTTCTTTATTCCGCAGTTTAAGGAAGTTGTGCCCGACTGGCCATAGAAAGGAGAGGTGGATCCAGTCACTAATCATGCAGAATCAGCCTCTGCTTTATCTGATGACTTGGATGCGAGCAGTAAGAAGGATCTGGGAACAACCATCGAGGATCAGTCGGGATCGATTCTCTCATTTAAGGGAGAGAAAATCAACAAGGTTGATAGCCAGGAAGGTGATCATGAGTTGTGCTCTCTGTATACTCACATGGAGGGCGACCCACCGCAAGCCATAATTACAACCCTAGGACAAGAAGCGGTTTACGTGAAGACCCACCTGTTAGCCATTTTGCCTGAGTTCTGGGGAAAGAGCTGTGACAACCCATATGAATTTTTGCATGAATTTTGCAAAATCTATAAGAGTCAGTAAAAACCTACTGGATCAAGTGAGGTGTCTGGAACAATTCTTTCTAGTGGCGAAGACAAGAGCACTCAGGAAGGAAATTTAAGACAAATATAGAGGAAATGATCAAGCAGGTATCCAGCTAGCTGACTCCATAAATGAGATAAAAGGGAATTTAGGAAAACACCAACGGGCGGAGCATGTACCTGAAAAGGTGGGAGTAAGTAATATTATCTAGGGGGCAGGAGCTGAAGGGACTGGTAGCGGAAGCGTGCGATTATTAATGCACAATAAATAAATCAGATAAACAAGATCTATTTAGATGATTATTTAGACAAATTCTATTCGCGCAATTATCACATGTATCATGCTCATAACTCAAATAAACCATGCTTTAAATTAATCAAAACCTAAAACATGCTTTTTTACGCTTTAGCTATTATACCTTGATGATTCTCCAAAGAATCGAAGATAGCTAGCGTCTTTTCCACGTGGGCTGATCTCACCAGTATACTAGGACTTAAATATAGAAGACAGAAAACCTATCTCACGGAGGAGAGGAAGAGGAAAAATCGTCCTCTACAAAGTAGAGAGAGGGGACGAAAAATTTTGGTGTGTAACAACTGATTTTTCTGTCTCCTTTATTCTCCTATTTATATTAAGTCACATATTGGGCCCAGACAGAGATTTATGGAAAGTTTTGGATATGGGCCCCTCTAATTAGCTTTTTACTAATTAAATTGAACCCCAATTTAATATAAGCTTTTAATTGGAATATTACGAGCAACCACTACAAAAGTAATATTGCACTCCTCATCCAAATCAAAAATTATAAGTAATCCGAGTTTCATTGCTTGTTATTTATTTTCCGCGCTTAAGATATAAACATCTATTAATTAATTAGTGTCTGCTATAGACTTAATTAATTAATATCTTATAAATTCCAAGAGTGGACTCAACAAGAAATTCTTATTTATTATTCATAGAGTAATCAAACTCCAACTAGCTAGGTTTCGAATAATAAAACCTTATTTTGAGCTTCTCTTGAGGATGTTATCAAACAAGACTCACCTCGCGCACGATTCAATATAATAGCAATCCTAGCACCGCTAGATATAAATCACCACTACCCAATATACTGGGTTTATTAGGTTGCGAAAAACCCGCACCATTTGGTAAGTCAAAGTAGTGCATAATCAATACCGTATGCTCAAACGTACATTGATTAAGAAACTTGGCGCTCGAACGGTTTCACCGCCAAATCCTTTGTGAAAGGATCTGCCTGGTTGTTCTCTGACGCAATCTTAACCACTTGTATGTCTCCTCTCTACACTATATCTCTAATGATATGATACTCCATCTCTATGTGTTTGCTCGCTTTGTGAGCCCTTGGTTCTTTCGAGTTTGCCATAGCACCAGAATTGTCACAATAAATGGTGATGCTCTTGGGCAGATTCGTAACCACGCTTAAGTCCATAAGAAAGTTCTTGAGCCATACCCCCTCTTTAGCAGCCTCCGAAGCGGCCACATACTCGGCTTCCATGGTTGAGTCTGCAATGCATTTCTGCTTTACAATCTTCCAAATTACGGCTCCACCTCCTAAGGTAAACACATATCCTGAAGTAGATTTTCTCGAGTCCTGATCAGCTTGAAAGTCTGAATCAGTATATTCCAAAGGACAGAGCTCGGCTGCTTTGTAAACTAGAACATAGTCCCTAGTCTGTTTAAGGTACTTGAGTATGTACTTTACGGCAGTCCAATGTCCTTGGCCCGGATTCGACTGATATCTTGACACCATGCCAACATCAAAGCAAATATCAAGCCTTGTACAAAGCACAGTATACATACATGAGACTAACAACTGCAGAAGCGTATGGTATCTTTCTTATCTCTGCTATCTGATACCTCGGTTTTTGCACTGTTTTAAGGCCATTATTTGGTCCGTTTTTTATGTCAAAGTCACTCTACATGTCCATTATTTGCATATTTTATCTATTTTGGTATTTTGACATGCATATTTGAGCCGAAAAAAGGAGTCAAAACGCAAAGTCTGGAATTTTTGGAGTTTAGACGACAACCGGTGACCGCCGCAAGCTGTACAGCGACCGCCGGCGCCCGGCGGTTAGAGCTTCTTTTTGCAACATAAATTCCAAGAGATTAAAAGCTAGAGTACGTCATTGTGCAAAGAGTTGAAGAAGGATTCCAAGAACATCAAGAACGACAAGGATTCAACCTACGAGTTTTATTTGCATTAGTTTTATGTTCAAATTGTTCTCCCTTCAATCTATGTGTTTAGTTTATTCCATTACGTGTAACTAAACTCATAGGATTCTAGGGATGTGTTAGTAACGACTTTGGTTATACAATTCCAGTTTTCTATTGTTTTGTTTTTACTTTGTTTCTTCCCTAAGTAATTCTGATGCTGTATGATTGAGTGACACAATCTTGCATGCTTTAATATAACTTGCTTCATAATTGTGAGAGAGTTCTAGCTAGTTAGATCCACTTCGTAGACGCTACAGTTAGCTTCTTTTAAAACGGCACTGTTAATTGAGAGTGAGGACTTTTCAAGGGTCTCAGGAGCTTTATGGAGTTACGTGTTAGGATTGATGAAGGTGCAAGGTTTTCTCTCGGTCAACGTGTGTAAATGCAGGGGTGTATCCAACTGATCAGGATGAGATTCTCGACCTAGCTGAGTCGTTGGTACGATAACCAGAACCTGGTATCAAACAAATTTCCTCAACCCACTTCTAATGGTTAGTATAATGGAGGTAAGGGTCGAATCCCACAAGGATGGACACATTCGGATAACTGTGGTGACATTCCTGGGTGTTTTTTGTTAGCTACCACGCTTTTTGGTTAGCTACCACAAGGGTTGGTTAACTTGAAGGAGAAATAAATAAAGAGTTAATAGTGTCTTGGGTTTAGAAAAGTGGAGTTATCTTTACTCTACTTGGGATATTTTTATTTTTAAGTCACTTTTTAGCCAAATATTCCTCACCTACCAAAGAGCCTACATTACAACCAAAGATAAAGACCTTTAGGACTTTTGAAGCTTAATCACATTTAGTAGAGGAGGGATTAGACTTTGAGCAAGCCTATGGTAAACTTTGCATGATGCATGATTTGAGTGCTTATATACACATTATCATTATACACTTTGAGAGTGAGAGAACACTTACCATCTTTGGAAGTTTGTCACATGCGAGGGCTTGAATTCAAGGTGTTCCACGAGTTAGTAATGAAAGTGCACTAATAAGCCTTACTTGATTTGATTGCGTTAATACATGTTTAAACTGTTCTTCCATCTTTTGAGGCAATTATGACATCTAGTCCTTGTGCATTCCGTGCGTCTAGTCTTGTGTCTTTATTGTTTTATTCGAGGACAAACAAAAATGTAAGTTTGGGGGAGTTAATACGCTCGGATTTTGCACTGTTTTAAGGCCATTATTTGTTCTGTTTTTAATGTCAAAGTCACTCTACACGTCCCTTATTTTCATATTTTTTCTATTTTGGTATTTTGTGTTTTGTGAGAAATGCGCATAATTGAGCCAAAACGTCAAGTTTGGAAATTTGGAGTCAGACGGCGACCGGCGACTGCCGCGGATGTGTGCGGCGACCGCCGGCGCCCGGCGGGCAGATCAATGCAGCGGTCCGCCTCAGAAAAATGTGCTTGGAAGAGAAGTCTAGTCCGGCGACCGCCAGAAGACGTGCGGCGGTCTGCCGCCGAGGGAACAAACTCTCTGGACTCCAACGCGGCGACCGCCGGAGAAAGGCGGCGAATTCGAGAAGCCCTAGATTTGCGCCCAGTTTTACCATATTTTGGAGATCTTTTCCTTCTAAAACAAGGAATGACTTTCCCCTATAAATAAGACCTCAAGCTTCATTAAAAAAGGAGAGAACTTCTACTTGCAAAATACTTCATAGAGATCAAGACCTAGAGTACTTCATTGGTGCAAGGAGTTGGAGAAGGATTTCAAGAACGACAAGGATTCAACCCACGGGTTATATTTGCTTTAGTTTTATGTTCAAATTGTCTTCCCTTCAATCTATGTTTTTAGCTTATTCAATTATGTGTAACTAAACTCATAGGATTCTAGGGATGTGTTAGTAACGACTTTGGTTATACAAATTCTTTTTTCTATCTAATATCCGTTTTGTTTTTACTTTGTTTCTTTCCTAAGTAGTTTTGATGCTGCATGATTGAGTGACACAATCGTGTATGATTTAATATAACTTGCTACATAACTGTGACAGAGTTCTAGCGAGTTAGATTCACTTAGTAGACACTACAGTTAGCTTCCCTTAAAACGGCACTGTTAATTGAGAGTGAGGACTTTTCAAGGATCTTAGGAGCTTTTTGGAGTTACGTGTTAGGATTGACAACTCTAATCTTGTAATTAACATTTTTATCGCATGAGCATAAGCTAGGTGACTCGTCCTTTCAAAGTATAAACTGTGCTAGGGTATTGTAGTTGGAATTTTGTATAACCATAACTATGAACACACATCCCTGGGATTCCCTTATCTCTATCGTCTTTCTCTGTGTTTTATTCGCTTTTAGTTGGTCTATGTTTTCTATTGTTTTTAGTTTTCAAAAGTTTTCAAAACCCAATTGATTTTCCATATAGTATTTGAGTCTTAGTAGAGGATAGACACTTTGTGTTCGTCTTCCCCGTGTTCGATAGCCGGTACTAACCTTTAGCTATACTATATATACTCTGTATACTTGCAGGTTTATTTAATGCTAATAAAAAGTGCAACATCGGCCAGTAGAATCCGCTATCCAGCACCTTTCTTGCAGTCTTCCTTGGTCCGAAATGTCCTCCACATGCCAAGGAGTGACAGTGTGTTAGTACATCCCGTTGCTCCCATTCAGGAACACATCTCCTTATAACTTGGTCGGTTCCTGCCTTCCACAAGTATGGGTCGTCGCAGAAATAATATTTTGCTTCACTCTTGATCTTCATCCTCTGAGCCTTTGTTACGTTTGGCACCATTGGTAGCTCTCCCGTCACTAGGTAGTTGGCCAAGTCCGCTTACCAGGATTCATGTCCTACTTTCTCCTTGCCCTTGGTTGTTGCGTCCTGCCCAGTAAGCCTCATTACTTCTTCCCAGTCGATCTTCCTTGCGGAGAAAATCACTTCACACAAATGCTCTTCCGGGAATCGATCTCTCACATCCTCACTGTTCCCTTCTTGCACTATTATACTCAAGTGGTCCGCTACTTTGTTCTCAACCCCCTTCTTGTCTTCTACTCCTCAATCAAATTCTTGTAAAAGCAGCACCCATCTGATCAGTCGGGGTTTTGACTCCTTCTTCGCAATGAGATACTTAATAGCCGCATGATCAGTATAGACGATGACTCTGGATCCTAATAGGTACTGCCTGAACTTTTCAAACGAATACACAACAGCCAACATCTCCTTCTCGGTGGTGTCATAGTTCCGTTGGGCTTGATTCAAGGTCTTAGATGCATAGAATATCACATACCTCTTCCCACCAATTTTTGACCCAGTACGGCCCCCACGGCATAGTCACTAGCATCGCACATCACCTCAAAGGGGTGATCCCAGTTAGGAGCTTGAATAATCGGTGCAGAGATCAATTTTTCCTTAAGAAGGTTAAAACCGGCCTTGCAATGTTCGTCGAAAACGAACTCCACCTCGTTCTAGAGGAGTCTGGTAAGAGGTTGGGCGATCTTGGCGAAATCCTTGATAAACCTTCGATAAAATCTGGCATGCCGCAGAAAACCTCTTATTCCCTTCTGATCAGTAGGGAATGGTAGTTTGGATATGACATCCACCTTGGCTTGATCTACCTGGATTCCTTTTTCTGACACCACGTGTCCTAAGACGATTCCTTCTGTAACCATAAAATGGCATTTCTCAAAATTCAAAACCAGACTCTTTGCTTGGCACCTTTCTAGCACGACATCCAAATGTTGCAAGCATGAGTCGAAAGAGTCTCCGTAGAAAGTGAAATCATCCATGAAGATCTCTATACAATCTTCAATCAAACCCGAGAATATGCTCATCATACATCGTTGGAAAGTACCTGGGGCGTTGCATAGGCCGAATGGCATACGCCTATACGCATAGGTTCCAAACGGACAGGTAAACGTGGTCTTATCCTGATCCTCGGGGTTCACGTAAATTTGCAAGTAGCCACTATACCCATCCAAAAAACAAAAGTACTTCCTCCCAGCCAGTCGCTCCAGCATTTGATCGATGAATGGCAGGGGGGAAATGGTCCTTCCTGGTTGCAGTGTTCAGCTTTCGGTAATCTATACACATTTGCCATCAAGTGACCAGTCTGGTGGGCACTAGCTCATTCCTCTCATTCTTAACCACCTGGATCCCTGATTTCTTGGGAACCATATAGATCGGACTGACCCATTCATTATCGGGTACCGAGTATATGATGCCCAGTGAGAGCAACTTCAAGATCTCCTTCAGTATCTCTTCCCGCATGTTTGGGTTCACCTTCCTTTGCGAATCACTATGTGCTTTGGTTCCCTCCTCCAGTATAATGTGGTGCATGCAGACATCTGGGCTTATCCCCACCAGGTCCGTAAGGCTCCATCCAATAGCCTTCTTGTTTTTGCTCAGCACAGTTAGTAGCCTTGTCTCTTGCTCTTCATTCGGCCCGCTATTGATGATTACAGGGAACGAGTCTTCCTCCCCGAGGTAGGCATACTTAAGATTCGCTGGCAACTTCTTCAACTCCACTTGTGGGGGTAGTGTGTCTGTAGGCAGAGGGTTCTTTTTAGAATCATCCTCTTGCTCATGTTCACCATCTTATTTCTCCTCCATATTGGCCGGTAGTAAAGCCCCTGCGGATCCCGCTAGTTCCGACTTCTGACAGAATTCCGTAGTTGCTCCTTCGATCTCCTCGTCAGTTAACCCTCAGCTACTGATCAGATCACACCATGCAGCTGCTTCCACATCAGCCTGAGCATACACATCCAAGGCCTGGAGTTTTTCTTGCAATAATTCGGTCTCAACAAATTCTTGGACTAAGGGGTCAATAACATCAACATAGCATAGATTTTCAGAATCTATTAGCTTTTTCATGGCTTCATTGATGTCAAAAACAAATTTCTCACCATTAAAGTCAATGCAGATTGTCCCCTCAGCCATATCTACAATTGTCTTAGCCGTTCTTAAAAATGGTCTTCCTAACAATATCCCGCTAGACTCCCTAGCTTCTGGTTCACTCATTTTAATTACATAAAAATCAGTGGGATAAGTAAAGTCTTGTATCCTGACCAACATATTTTCTAACACACCCTCGGGATTTATACATGACCTATCAGCTAGTTGGATCAACACCCTAGTGTTTGACAATTTTACCCCCTTCAACCGATTATAAATGGATAATGACATAACATTGATAAATGCTCCTAAATCACACATTGGATGCTCGATTTTTACATCTCCAATTGTTATGGGTAAAGTAAACATAACTGGGTCGGCTCTCTTGGGTGGTAGTTTCTCCTGCACAATAGCTGATGCTATCCCTTCCACCATGATTTTTCCATCCTCCTGGGCCTTTCCTGCTATGAACTCCTTTATAAACTTCCCCAGAGGGGGCAGTCTCATGGCTTGGAGGAATGGTATGGTGACATCTAGCTTTCCGAAGATCGAGATGAAATCCACAGGGTTTTCTTTCTTTCTCTTTGTAACAAACCGATATGGAAACGGTTTTTCCCCTTTAGCCTCTTCAGTAAGCCTTTGTGGACTTTCCTTTGGTGCCTCCTGGGTTTGAGGTCCCGATGTGGGTATTGTTCCTTCAGGTTGCTCGTTTCTAGGTTGTGTTTCTCCCTCCTTTCCTTCCCAGTATGCTCCTCGTCCAGAAAAAACGGATCCTCCATCTGAGGCAGAGGCCTCTTGAGCTCTTCCGCTGAGACGGTGTCGCTCAGCACCCTTGCTCCACTGGACTCCCCAATAGGGTTCTTGAGTTGAGGTCCATTATAGGCTGTTCCGGACCGCAGTGTAATCTTACTCACATTTGTCTTTTCAGGTACATGGACTGTAGATGGGAGTTTCTCTGAGTTCCCTTTCATTTCGCCCACCGAGTTAGCGAGCTGGGCCAACCGCCTGTTCATCATATCCATATTTGCCCTATGCTCCTTCGGGGCACTTTGCATTCCTTGCATTGTTTCATTACTGGACTGCAAGTCCTTTTAATGTGCTGCTGCGAAGCAAACATCTCTCCCATCATGTCCTCCATAGACCTCCTCGACCTGTTTGGGCGATGGAATTGGTTCGAGCCCTGGTGCTGGTTATACTGGGATGGTGGGTTTGAGTGGTAGCCTGAGAAATTTTGCTGGTTTTGGTTCTGTGGGTACTGGTTATACTGGGCAGGAGGGTTGTACTGGTCGTGGTTGTGTTGGTACTGATTTTGGTTTTGGTTGTGGCTGTTGTGTTGAGGCCCTTGGTTATATTGGTTCTGGTTTTAGTTTCTGGTAGTTTCGCTGATGGGGTGGCACATAGGCAGGGTTCGGGTTTTGGTTTTGAGGGTTTTGGTTCTGAGGTTCCTGGTTCCTTCCTGCCCAGTTAGACTGGTGGTCAGGGTTCATTGGGCCACGGTTGAAGTTTTGGTTCGGGTGGGGGTTGGGTTGATTTTGACCTTGATTTTGGTTCTGATTCTGATTTCCATCTCCCCATCAGAAGTTTTGGTGGTCCCTCCACGGTGCATCCCTCTGCTTTCCCGGAATCCAATTGCCATTAGAATTGTAGTATCCTGCGGCATTTGCTTGCTCCACATCTGGCGAGTTGTCCGACTGATCATATGGTAGTTCTAGGGCCTCCTTGCCTCCAGTCAGAGAAGGTGGTGGAGTGTTCTGCCTGATTGTAGTCAACAACTCCTTCTTTAATTCCTCCATCTTCAAATCCATCCCTTCCTCCTGGTTAGTAGCCGAAACACTTGCTACCCTTTCTCTGCTGTACCCATCCCTTACGTTGTCGTACGTCTTTTTCGCATTCAACAGCTTGCGTAAGACCTTCTTAGCTTCACTGACTTTCAACTGTGTGAAATCGCCTCCGGATGATGAATTCGCCAGATCCTTCGTTTCTTTCTCCTTCATGCGATGGTTGGGGCATGACTCCAGAAGACTCATGTATTTCTCCCAGTACTCACTCAGGCTCTCATCATATTCTTGCCTTATACATGATATCTTCCTCTTCAATGCACTTGTCTTTGAAGACGGGAAGAACTCAGCTAGGAAAGCTGACTTGAAATCGGCCCATGTATTGATGGAGTCGGTTGGCAGGCGCATGAACCAGGTGTTGGCCTCTCCCTTTAGGACAAACGGTATGGCTTTCAGTCTGTAGTTATCCTCGCTTGCTCCTGCTGGCCGCCTCTGGGCCTTACAGATTTTGCAGAACTCATTTAAGAATTCGTAGGGTCCTTCGTAACTCTTCCCACAGTACGTTGGCAGAATTGCAATGACGTGGGGTTTCACATCACAGGTTGTCTGGCCTGGGGTGACCACTATGGCTTGTGGGGGATCTCCGTCAGCATGCGCAGTAAGCGTCGCGAGCTCGGGGTCGTCTTCACCTTGGTCAGCCATTCTCACTAGTGTTCTTACTAGTTGGAGTGGAAGCTCCAGAAGTTGGTACTCCAAATCTTCTTTCTCCTCGTCGCTACTCGTGCCTAGGTCGGACAGTGCTGTCGACAGGCCAGAACGAGTGGTAACTAGTATCGTTCCTCAGGGAAGTATCCTTGGTCTCCACTGGCCAAGAGCCGAGCTACTTCTCATAAACTGAAAATAAAAAGAAAAGGAAAATTATAAACATTATATACACCAAAAAGATCATACACAATAACAGGTATAAACGCCATCCATCCCCGGCAACGGCGCTATTTTGAAAGTGCAGGTTTTCTCTCGGTCAACATGTGTAAATGCAGGGGTGTATCCAACTGATCAGGATGAGATTCCCGACCTAGCTGAGTGTACGATAACCGGAACCTGGTATCAAACAAATTTCCTCAACCCATTTCTACTGGTTAGTATAATGGAGGTAAGGGTCGAATCCCACAAGGATGGACACGTTCGGATAACTGTGGTGACATTCCTGGGTGTTTTTGGTTAGCTACCACGCTTTTGGGTTGGGATTTTACCTAGGCGAGAAATAAAGATGGTACTCTACTGACTAGTAGGCGTGAAAATAACATGCACGTGGTTGTGTTCGTGGAAATAGGGGACACGGTATCTAAGAGGCATGTGAAAAGTAGACAGTTACTAAAAGAGGAAATTTAGACAACAAGGCATATCTGGTGCCTGGTTGGCTTTCTGACAGGTCTGGAAGGTACAACTGAAAAGTGGGAGACAAAAGCAAAAGTAACTTAAAAAGTAAAAGTGGACCAAGGCTAAAGTTGATTTTGACGTTTTCTTCCTCACCAAGTATTGACAGAATTCATATGAACACAAACTCCATGACTAAACTCAGATTCATAACTTCAAACTCAAGATCCATCAATTAAAATGTTTGACTTAAGATGAACAGCTGAAATTGTAAACTGCCTCTACTGACTAACATGCAAGGTGGTGATCACAGCACAGAGCAGAAATTTCATGCACGAAAACTCAGACTGAAACATAACTATAAAATTCGATCAACAACCATAGATCTAGCTTACTCGAAAGGAAATACATGCACGCACTCAAAAATTAAAAGCGATGACTAAATCTAACTTCCCTAGGCAGAATGAAGCAAACTCAAACCAAAGAGACATTCGAAACAGAAATTTCATAACTTAAACGTTTGGATCTTCACCAAGTACTTCAAAAGGAAACAAAGATAAATGTTTGCACGGATCCAACAAAGAAAGCAGGTAAAGATTAAACTAAAAAAAGCAAATAACGATTGTTTTGCCACTCCGGGCGGTGATACTGCTATACTACCGCGACAAACTGGCTGGAACGGTAGAACGATGATTTCTCCGGCAGACACTTGGACGTCAAGTGACCATAGTTGTGGCGAGGAACGAGAGATTGGATAATGCTGAAAGACCGATCTTCTAGAGAGATATCTACTAAGTATGTATGGGAACCGAGAATTTGCGAACTTTGAACCGAACCCCCTTCTCTCTCTCCAAGTGGCTCTTTTTATAGGGAGGCTTGCCCTTGTTTTTTTAGGGTAGACTTCCTTCACGATTTGACTTTTCTGCCCTTGTTAATGATCATCCCAGCTATCCTTCTTCTATTGCACCCTTCTAGCACTTTTTTCACTTGCGTCACATGAATCGTCTCCTACTGGCTTGGATCCTTTAATCCTGCACACTTAAGCAACTGTTTTGCAGATAATACATGCATTTCACGACATACTGATCAGTAACCAAGGCTTAGAATGCGACTTATCAATTGACAACCCTAATCTTGTAATCAATGTTTGCATCGCATGTGCATAAGCTAGGTGATTCATCCTATCAAATTAATAACTGTGCTAGGGTATTGTAGTTTGGAATTTGTATAACCATAACTGTGAACGCACATCCTTGGAATTCCCTTATCTCTATATTTTATCTCTGTGATTTACTTGCATTCAGTTGTTATTTGCTTTCTATTGATTTTAGTTTTCAAAAATTCCCAAAACTTTCGGTTTTCCAGATAGTTTTTGACTTGCTAGTATTAATAGTGCTAAAAAATAGTGCATCAAGTTTTTGGCGCCGTTGCCGGGGAAGACAATTCACTTTGGAGTGATATCTTCAAACGGACAATTTTACTACTTTGTATTTTAATTGCTTTGTGTTTTTAGTTTTAGATTTGATTAATTTTTGTTTTCGATTCTTGCAGGTTTAGTATGCGAACGCGCTCTGGGAAGGACAGCCTAGAACCGCTAGATCTAGAACTTGAAAGAACTCGTAGGAGAATAAGAAGTGAGAAAGGATTAGGATCAATGGGTGACAAAACAGACCTCGAGAAGCTACCGGAGATGGTCCAGATGTTGATGGACGAGAGAGATGCGGAGAGGACTGCCCACGAGGCTTTGGAAAAGAAGAACAAGGAATTAGTACATGTGATGAACATGCTCAATCACGGGAATATGGTTACTTTTTCCGAAGGTCCTCGTATTGATGCTAACAATTTCGAGTTACGCATGACCCTTTGTTGTTGTAATTTCTGTTGGAACCGCCTCCTTGCATGTAGTTGATTTCCTCCACTATCGGGGTAGGAGTTTCGTTTTAGAGACCACTATGATGGAGGTAGGTAGAATCGGATCCTCCTTCCTCGACGTATCCATTTGGTCCACCCTAACTCTTAGATCGGCCAATTCCTTCGCAAAAGAGCTTTCCTCGGCCTCCTCAATTGCAGCTATCCTCTTCATGCTATACCTTTCTTTCGAAAACCCTCTGTTGTTGGTGGCGAATTCCTCTATCACCGCCATGGCTTCCTCACCTGACTTCCTCAAGAATCCTCCATTTGCACCTGAAACAAGCATAGCACAAATCTTCTCATTAAATCCATTATAGAGGATTCCTACCTGATGATCCACGGTGAAACCATGGTTGGGGCACTTTCGGAGAAGAGCTTTGAAACGAGCAAACGCCTCGTAGAGGGGCTCGTCATGGCCTTGGATGAACTGGAAAATCTCGCTCTTGAGCTTCAAGATTGTGCCTGGCGGATAGTACTCTTCGAGGAAGGCAGCTACAATGTCCTTCCATGTGGAGACCTTTTATATGGGCATGCATTCAAACCACTCTTTAGCAGAATCAGTTAATGAAAAGGGAAAGAGTCTTACCCTTATGGCGTCGGCGTCGACACCGTTTAACTTGAGAGTGTTTGAGATCTCCACAAATTTAGAGAGATGACGATTGGCATCCTCTGTAGCCCTATCTGCAAAAGGAGTTTGCTCGACCCTTTGGATAAGGGGCATGCGTAACTCGAAATTGTTAGCATCAATACGAGGGCCGTTAGGAAAAGTGATCATATTCCCATGATTGAACATGTTCATCACAGGTAATGTTTCTCTGTTTTTCTTTTCCATGGCTTCTCGGGCTGCTCTCTCCGCATCTCTCTCATCCATCACCAACTTCACCATCTCCTGCAGCTTCTCAATATCTGTTCGGTCACCCATTGTTCCTGATCCTTTTTCACTTCTTATTATTCTACGAGTTCTTCCAAGTTCTAAATCAAGCGGCTCTAAGATGTACTTCCCAGAACGCGTTCGCATACAAAACCTGCAAGACTTGAAAACAAAAACAAATTAAACTAAAAAAAATTAAAACAGAAAGCAATAAAAATCCAAAGTAGTAAAATTATCCGTTTGAAGATATCACTCCAAAGTGAATTGTCTTCCCCGGCAACGGCGCCAAAAACTTGATGCACTTTTTATTTGCACTATAAATACCTGCAAGTATACAGAGTAGGTATAGTATAGCAAAAGGTTAGTACCGGGTATCGAACACGGGGAAGATGTACACAAAGTGTCTATCTTCTACTAGAACTCAATTACTATCTGGAGAAACAAGAATTTTTTGTAACTTTTTGAAAATAGTAAATATTAAAAACAGTAAACAACTAAATGCAAGCAAATCACGGAGAGAAAAGTATAGAGATAAGGGGAATTCCAGGGATGTGCGTTCACTTTTATGGTTATACAAATTCCAAACTACAATACCCTAGCACAGTTAATACTTTGAAAGGACGAGTCACCTAGCTTATGCTCATGCGATACAAACGTTGATTACTAACATTAGGGTTGTCAATCCAAACACGTAACTCCAAAAAGCTCCTAAGACCCTTGAAAAGTCCTCACTCTCAATTAACAGTGCCGTTTTAAAGGAAGCTAACTGTAGTGTCTACTGAGTGGATCTAACTCGCTAGAACTCTGTCACAGTTATGAAGCAAGTTGTATTGAATCATACATAATTGTGTCACTCAATTATGAAGCATCATGATTAACTTAGGGAAGAAACAAAGTAAAAACAAAACGGATATTAAATAGAAAACGGAATTGTATAACCAAAGTTGCTACTAACACATCCCTAGAATCCTATGAGTTTAGTTACACATGACTGAATAAACTAAAAACATAGATTGAAGGGAAAGCAATCTGAACATAAAACTAAAGCAAATAAAACCCGTAGGTTGAATCCTTGTCGTTCTTGATGTTCTTGAAATCCTTCTTCAACTCCTTGCACAATTGAAGTACTCTAGCTTTTGATCTCTATGAATGTGTTCTTGTTGTGTGAAAAAAAACTCTCTTTTGATGAAGCTTGAGGTCCTATTTATAGTGGAAGATTATTCCTCATCATAGAAGGAAAAGATCTTCAAAATTTGGTAAATCTTGGAGCAAATCTAGGGCTGGTCGGATTCACCGCCTTTCTCCGGCGGGCCGCCGCACCTTGGCCGGCGGCCGCCGCGTTGGAGTCTAGAGACTCTGACCCTTCGGTGGCGGACCGCCACATGTCCTCCGGTGGTCGCCGGGCGAGACTCTTCTCCTAGCGTAAATTTCCGAGGCGGGCCGCCACATAGCTCTGACCGCCGGGCGCCGGCGGTCGCCGTACAACTTCGCGGCGGTCGCTGGTCGCCGTCTGACTCCAGATTTCCAGACTATGCGTTTTTACTCCCCTTTTCGGCTCCAATATGCACATTTCTCACAAAACACGTCAAAATACCAAAATGTATAGAATATGCAAATAATGGACATGTAGAGTGATTTTGATAACAAAAACGGACCAAATAATGGCCTTAAAACAGTGCAAAATCCGGGCGTATCAACTCCCCCAAACTTACATTTTTGTTTGTCCTCGAACAAAACACTAAAGACACAAGAATAGACGCACGGGATGCACAAGGACTAGACGTCATAATTGCCTCAAAAGATGAAAGAATAGATTAAGCATGGATTAGCGCAATCAAATCAAGCAAGGCTTAATAGTGCACTTTCATTACTAACTCGTGGAACACCTTGAATTCAAGCACTCACATGTGGAAAACTTCCAAAGATGGGAAGTGTTCTTTCTCTCACTCTCAAAGTGTATAAAGGTAAAGTGTAAATCACTCAAATCATGCATCATGCAAAGTTTACCATAGGCTTGCTCAAAGTCTAATCCCTCATCTACTCAATGTGATTAAGCATCAAAAGTCCGAAAGGTCTTTCTTTTCGGTTGTAACGTAGGCTCTTTGGTAGATGAGGAATATTTGGCTAAAAAGTGACTCAAATATAAAAATATCCCAAGTAGAGTTAAGATGACTCCACTTTTCTAAAACTTAAGGCACTTCTAACACTTTATTTTTCTCCTTCAATTTACTTTCAATCCTTTGATTTTATTTTCTTTTCACAACCTTTCACACATTTTTTCTTTTTTTTTTTTTTTTCTTCTTTTTTTTTTTCTAAGATCAAGCACATATTTGGAATTTTTCTCAATTTCACAACTTGTACTTTCTTAATATTAAGCACACTACTTTTTATACTTTCCTCCTTATCTCTCCAATTCCTTTACAAAAGAATATAACAAAAACTATACTAACCCAAGGAATTGTCCCCCCATTTATTTTGGCTTCCAAAGAAAAGGCTTAAAGGCTCAAAATTGGCTCCAAAGGAAAAATTTGAGAGGGTCGAAAATTTTGGATATAAAAGTAGCTAAGAAAAGACGGCCTAACATCCTCCTAAATCAACTTAAACACTATGTAAACTAAGGCAGACTAGGAGCAAGTTCTAGAAACATATACATGCATACAGATGAATCACACAAGAAAGAATTTAAGGCTCAAATCTCACAAGGTAAAAGCACGATTCAAGGCGAACAAGCAATTCACTAATTATGCACCTTTTCACCCAACCATCATATCAAAACGTTAAGCCACACTTAAACATAGATGGAATATAATATCATTGGCAACTCGGTCTAATGTGTCCCTAAGCATGCGTGTTTCTAAGTTCTTCATGTTATGTTCATGACATGGATTCAAGAAAACATTTTTAGAACACAAAAATCTCCTACGGGATTTTGGAAAATTAAAGCAAAAACAACTAACAATAAAAAGAAAACCCTAAACTCACGGTCCACCACTTCATCCCCCCAAACTTATTTACAACAAAGTGTAAAATAAGTTTGTAGAGTCGGTAGGGACGTGAGTATACTACTGAAAACAAAATCGTACCCTGAAAAATTTCGCGTAGAGGTTGTGCGGGGCGAAAATTCGAAGAATTTCGAAAAATCGCGCTGGAAAATTGTGCCCAGGTGGCGGTCCGCCGCAGCTGTTCGGCGGTCGCCACACGTCAAAGATGCTTTCCAGCATTCAGGTGGCGGACCGCCGCAGAGCTTGCGGCGGTCGCCACGGAGAGGTCAGAACCTGCAAAAATTTTTGCAAAGCACAAAATTAAACCAAAACCAAAAAATACTTAAAATTAAAGCAAAAATTGTTAAATCAAGGAAAATAAATCGTCTCAAAAACATCCAAAAACATGGTACAAATGCTCATTTAAAGTCATCGAGCTTGACTTCTTCAATCTTGAGGAGGTGGAGGGAAACGGACGTTAAGATCCTCGAAAGCTCCAACGAGGTACGTGATATCACTCCTCATTGTCTCTCGTTCCTCTCTAGCTTCGGCGGCCATCCTTCGGAGCTCTTCATATTGTTGACGCCGATGAACGTCTTCTAAACGTTGTTGCTCCCAAAATCCTTGCTCCGCCGTGCGCCAATCGCCTTGAGCCGTCCACCCTTGGCGGTTGTAGGCATTCTCCGCTTGTTGCTCCGCCCATCGATTGTCCCAAGCGTTGGACATGTTTTGCATATAGGAGAAAATTTCTCCTAATTGGGCTGAGGTGTTGACTTGAAACTCCTCTTCCGAATTTGGCCTCCCGCGGCGGCGGTTCGCTCTTGTCCGGCGGCGATGTCCTTCCACTTCCTCTTCTTCTTCTTCTTCCTCTTCTCGTTGTGGTTGGGATTGCGGTGGTGGCGGTGATGCACTCCTTTGAGCTTGTGAATGCTCCGCGCCTTCTTCATAGTTATCAATGGCATCAAATGCGGAATCCTCATCGGGCTCAAATTGAGGAATGCGAGAGGGAATGTTCCTCTTTCTAAATTCCCCATTGACGGGGTTAGCCTCGATAGCTCTCCGGTGGGCGGGTGTGTCGAGCTTCCAATTGGCTTGGTTTGCCCAAACATCGACCTTGGTCAATTGCGGGAGTGGAACGGGAAAGTGATCCCCCGCTACTTGCATAAAATACCCTTGACCCCAATGATCGGTCTTCAAAAGCCCCACCGAAAATAGCACCTCATAAGTGATAAACTTTTCTCCACCATCCTCCGTCATACCGGCAAAAGAGACCCCCAAATATTCGCCAATTTCCGTAATCAATCCCCCACAACAAATGATGCCCCCGTCTTTCTTCGTGATCCTATCCACATAGTAAGTAAAGAGGGTCCCATAATCGATTCCCTTCTTGTTGAGTAGGCACCACATCACATTGAGCTCCGTTTGGGAGACACTTCCCCCATCGATACGAGCAAACATAAGCTGAGTCATAGCACGATGGAGGTACCTCAAGACGGGGTTGCGAATTGATGAAGACTTGGCATAGCCCGCTGCATGCTCTTGCTCATTTGTCATCGCCCCCCAAACCTCTGAAAATTTATATTCATTGTCCTCTTCGGGGTTGGGATCGAAGCAATGAAAGATCCCACTAAGCTCTTCCATGGTGAGCGAGTGCCAACGGTTCCCTAGGCGGAAATCGATGCTAAGTGGAAAATTTTGGCGGCGATCCTTAGTAACCTTTAGCGAGCTTAGGAACTCGAGAGTATACTTTCGAAACGATGGCCACTTCCTTTGGAACATGTAGACGAGGCCATTCCCATCACCCACGTCGCACAACTTCCAAAAATCCTCCATGATCCCCAAAGTTTGGAGAGGGAAATCGTGGGGATATCTAGAAGGTGCCGTTTCTCGGGCCGACACTTTCTTCCACATAGCCTTTTGCTCTTCCGTGGCAAGGCTAATGCCATAGTTCTTCGCATTCTCCGGTTTCCCTTTTGATCCCATTATCCTACAAAAGAAATTACACTCTTAAAAGAGCATCAACAAGTGGGAGATCAAAAGTTCCCCCAAACTTGCATTCAACCAAGTAAAAAAAAAGAGATAAGAACTTATATGCAAGCCTGGGTACAATAGCATCCTAATTTTTAGCATAATAACATGTTAAGCAAAATCAACAAAATTAGGACACAGCAAATCATCCCCCAACGTGAATTCATCCCCCATGCAGAGACGTATCAACCAAATATCCATAAAAACCAACAATCTCTACAACATCACAAATATTGCAATTCATGGAAGTAATAATAGCCTCACAATGCTATGAACATGATTGCAACTTTTAAACACTATAAACCAAGAGAGAATCATCATTCACAACTTAATAATCACCAATCAAGCAAATTTTTAAGCCATAGAATTCAAAAATTCATACACATAATCATCCCCCATCATGAATTAAGAGATTCTACCGAACAATTCACCCAAAATAAAGCACAATGGAAGAAGTAAAGAAAAACCCAGAAATTGAGTTAGGATTCATACCTTTTTGTGGAGAGAATTTGTAGAAGAAGAGCTCTAGACTTTGAGAGAATTGAGAGAATGATAGTGTGGGTGTGTGAATTTGGTGATTTATATAGGTGGGGGTTGTGTGCAAGGAAGGAATTTGAGAAGGAATGTGAAAAGGAATGGAAAACATACATTTTATGGTGGAAATCCCGTCTCTGGATTGCGTGTGGCGACCGCCGCGTCTCTCGTGGCGGGCCGCCACACGGGCCTTCGTAAACAGCAATCCTGGCGGGCCGCCGCGGCCCGTGCAGCGGTTACTCTGGCCCGCCCTAAGTCCGATCCTTCCTGAACATGTTAACACACGTGTGGCGACCGCCGTGCTTTAAGTGCGGCGACCGCCACCAAAATTTTTTTTTTTTTAACAGAACATAAAAAAAACGAGAAAATAAAAAAATAAAATAAAAGAAAATTGGGTTGCCTCCCAATAAGCGCTTTTGTTAAAGTCGTTAGCTCGACTTGAAGTGGCCCACTAGTTGGGCGGATCAATAACTCGAGTGTTGAAAATTGGCATAGGGAGCAATTTGGTCCCTAGCTTCTTCCACCACTTGTACTTCCCCTCTTTCGTTTTGATGACGTATATCTCGGGGTCCGCTTTGGGTGTTTTCTTTCTCTTCTGTTTCTTCTTCTGTGGAGCAGATGTAGAAGAATTAGCATCACCCTTTTTAGAAGAGTGTCTTACCTCTTTGATAATGTAGATGGTGGAGGTTGAAGGATCCTCCGCTTCAAAGGGATCTTTGGACTTGGTCAAGTCGGTAGCCATGACTGCTCTGCACTGTTGTTCCATTTTTGCCCGCTTTGCCTCCTCAAACTTTAGCATTTCGCTCTTGATCTTATAGGTGGATTGACCATGATTATCACTGATTGTGATTTCGCCACGACCTACATCAATCAAAGCTTTGCAAGTGGCAAGAAAATCTCTCCCTAAGATTAGAGGGACCTTCTTGTCTACTTTCATGTCAAGCACAATAAAGTCGGCAGGAAAAATAAAATCATCAACTTTAACTAAGACATCCTCAATCATACCTACAGTCTTGATGGACGAGTTATCGGCCAACCTGAGTGTTACATCTGAAGATTTGAGTGGCCCGATGTTGAGCTTTTCGTAGTACTTCAGTGGCATGAGATTGATGGACGATCCTAAGTCGCACAGTGCTTTGTCAACCTTCCCTTCTCCAATTCGGCACCTAATGATGAACTGGCCCGGATCTCTTTGCTTCACTGCCCATTCCTTTTGGATGATCTCGCTGCAATGATGCGGTAGCTTAAGGTCGGCTTTAGTCGGCTTTTTTTTCCTCATTACCGCCTCCCTTAGTAGCTTCGCATACTTTGGTATCTCCTGCAACGATTCAACAAGTGGAATGTTATTATGGACTTTGCAAAACATGTTAAGGAATTGCTTGAACTGCTCTTCAAGCTTGAACTTCCTCTTTGGCTGAAAAGGGAGTACAATCCCGTTGTGCCGCACAAGCTCCTGCTTAGTGAACGATTCTGCCTTGTCAGTGGCGGGCCGCCGCGGGGTGTGCGGCGGTCCGCCGGCGACTGGGCAGTCCTGCGTGGTTGACTCTGCCGTCTTAGTGGCGAGCCGCTGCGGGGTCTGCGGCGGTCCGCCGGCGACTGGGCAGTCCCCAGATTTCTGCTTTGCCACCCACTTCTTGTTAATATCATCCACTCTTGCTGCTGCCTTTGCTCTATCCTCATCTAACTTCTTCTGAATTTGCTCCATTTGAGTGGTAATATTGGTTACAGCTACCGAGATTGTGTTCATTCCTTGCTCGAGGTTGTTTATCCTTGCTTCGACCACTCCGATCTTGGTGTCATTAATCTTCCTATCTTGCGTAATTACTTCCAAGATCTTCGTGATTCCTTGTTCATACTTGTCTTCCTTCTTCATCGGCTCAACCACTCCTCCTTTGCTAACATTAAATCCTGCAGGGGGTTGCAAGTAATTATTGTTAGAATAAGAAAGATTTGGGTGCGGACGGTTCCCATTATAATTATTGAAATTACCGCCCCCCTGATTAGGGCGATAATTGTTATTGTAGTTTCTGGGACCGCCTCCTTGCACGTAGTTGATTTCTTCCACAGTTGATATGGCAGTTTCGGGTGCATTGACCGCCACTATGGAAGTTGCCGGAATTGGATCTTTCTTCCTCGAGATGTCCATTTGATCAATCCTGACTCTAAGTTCTGCTAACTCCTTAGCAAAAGAACTTTCTTCGGCCTCTTCTATGGCTGCTACTCTTCTCGTGGCATGCCTTTCCTTAGACCACCCCCGACTGTTGGTGGCGAACTCCTCGATCACCGCCATGGCATCCTCTCCTGTCTTTCTTAGAAATCCTCCATTTGCCCCTGAATCAAGCATAGCACATATTTTCTCGTTAAATCCATTATAGAGGATTCCTACCTGATGGTCTATGGAAAAACCATGGTTTGGGCATTTTCGAAGAAGAGCTTTGAAACGAGCAAATGCCTCATAGAGGGGCTCGTCATGGCCTTGTGTGAACTGAAAGATCTCACTTTTGAGCTTCAAAATAGTGCCTGGCCGGTAGTATTTGTCGAGGAAGGTAGCTACGATGTCCTTCCATGTGGAGACCTTTTCTGGTGGCATACACTCAAACCACTCCTTAGCAGAATCAATCAATGAGAATGGAAAAAGTCTTACCCGTATGGCATCGTCGTCGACACCATTTAATTTCAGAGTGTTTACGATTTCCACGAATTTGGAGAGATGGCGGTTAGCATCTTCAGTCGCCCTACCTGCAAAAGGAGTTTGCTCGACCCTTTGGATAAGGGGCATGCGTAACTCAAAATTATTAGCATCAATACGAGGGCCGTTAGGAAAAGTGATCATATTCCCATGATTGAACATGTTCATCACAGGTAATGTTTCTCTGTTTTTCTTTTCCATGGCTTCTCGGGCTGCTCTCTCCGCATCTCTCTCATCCATCACCAACTTCACCATCTCCTGCAGCTTCTCAATATCTGTTCGGTCACCCATTGTTCCTGATCCTTTTTCACTTCTTATTATTCTACGAGTTCTTCCAAGTTCTAAATCAAGCGGCTCTAAGATGTACTTCCCAGAACGCGTTCGCATACAAAACCTGCAAGACTTGAAAACAAAAACAAATTAAACTAAAAAAAATTAAAACAGAAAGCAATAAAAATCCAAAGTAGTAAAATTATCCGTTTGAAGATATCACTCCAAAGTGAATTGTCTTCCCCGGCAACGGCGCCAAAAACTTGATGCACTTTTTATTTGCACTATAAATACCTGCAAGTATACAGAGTAGGTATAGTATAGCAAAAGGTTAGTACCGGGTATCGAACACGGGGAAGATGTACACAAAGTGTCTATCTTCTACTAGAACTCAATTACTATCTGGAGAAACAAGAATTTTTTGTAACTTTTTGAAAATAGTAAATATTAAAAACAGTAAACAACTAAATGCAAGCAAATCACGGAGAGAAAAGTATAGAGATAAGGGGAATTCCAGGGATGTGCGTTCACTTTTATGGTTATACAAATTCCAAACTACAATACCCTAGCACAGTTAATACTTTGAAAGGACGAGTCACCTAGCTTATGCTCATGCGATACAAACGTTGATTACTAACATTAGGGTTGTCAATCCAAACACGTAACTCCAAAAAGCTACTAAGACCCTTGAAAAGTCCTCACTCTCAATTAACAGTGCCGTTTTAAAGGAAGCTAACTGTAGTGTCTACTAAGTGGATCTAACTCGCTAGAACTCTGTCACAGTTATGAAGCAAGTTGTATTGAATCATACATAATTGTGTCACTCAATTATGAAGCATCATGATTAACTTAGGGAAGAAACAAAGTAAAAACAAAACGGATATTAAATAGAAAACGGAATTGTATAACCAAAGTTGCTACTAACACATTCCTAGAATCCTATGAGTTTAGTTACACATGACTGAATAAACTAAAAACATAGATTGAAGGGAAAGCAATCTGAACATAAAACTAAAGCAAATAAAACCCGTAGGTTGAATCCTTGTCGTTCTTGATGTTCTTGAAATCCTTCTTCAACTCCTTGCACAATTGAAGTACTCTAGCTTTTGATCTCTATGAATGTGTTCTTGTTGTGTGAAAAAAAACTCTCTTTTGATGAAGCTTGAGGTCCTATTTATAGGGGAAGATTATTCCTCATCATAGAAGGAAAAGATCTTCAAAATTTGGTAAATCTTGGAGCAAATCTAGGGCTGGTCGGATTCGCCACCTTTCTCCGGCGGGCCGCCGCACCTTGGCCGGCGGTCGCCGCGTTGGAGACCAGAGACTCTGACCCTTCGGTGGCGGACCGCCACATGTCCTCCGGCGGTCGCCGGGCGAGACTCTTCTCCTAGCGTAAATTTCCGAGGCGGGCCGCCACATAGCTCTGACCGCCGGGCACCGGTGGTCGCCGTACAACTTCGCGGCGGTCGCTGGTCGCCGTCTGACTCCAGATTTCCAGACTATGCGTTTTTACTCCCCTTTTCGGCTCAAATATGCACATTTCTCACAAAACACGTCAAAATACCAAAATGTATAGAATATGCAAATAATGGACATGTAGAGTGATTTTGATAACAAAAACGGACCAAATAATGGCCTTAAAACAGTGCAAAATCCGGGCGTATCAGACAACAACGCCAAAAACTTGATGCACTTTTTATTAGCACTAAATAAACCTGCAAGTATACAGAGTATATATAGTATAGCCAATGGTCAGTACCGGATATCGAACACGAGGAAGGCAAACACAAAGTGTCCATCCTAAGACTCAATTACAATCTGGAAAAGCAAATAGGTTTTGGAAAACTTTTGAAAAGTGAAAACAATAAAAAGCATATAAAAACTAATTGCAAATAAAACACGAAGATAAGCGATAGAGATAAGGGAATCCCAGGGATGTGTGTTCACAGTTATGGTTATACAAAATTCCAACTACAAAACGGATATTAAATAGAAAAAGGAATTTGTATAACCAAAGTCGTTACTAACACATCCCTAGAATCTTATGAGTTTAGTTACACATAATTGAATAAGCTAAAACATAGATTGAAGGAAAGACAATTTGAACATAAAACTAAAGCAATTAAAACCCGTAGGTTAAATCCTTGTTGTTCTTGATGTTCTTGAAATCCATCTCCAACTCCTTGCACAAGTGAAGTACTCTAGCTCTTGATCTCTATGAAGTATTTTGCAAGTAGAAGCTCTCTCTTTTTGATGAAGCTTGAGGTCTTATTTATAGGGAAAAACCAATCCTTGTTGTAGAAGGAAAAGATCTCCAAAAAATGGTAAATCTTAGAGCAAATCTAGGGCTTCTCGGATTCGCCGCCTTTCTCCGGCGGGCCGCCGCACCTTGGTCGGCGGTCGCCGCGTTGGACTCCAGAGAGTCTGTTCCCTCGGCGGTGGACCGCCGCACGACTTCCGGCGGTCGCCGAACGAGACTTCTCTTCCAAACGTATTTTTCCGAGGCAGACCGCTGCATTGATCTGCCCGCCTGGCGCTGGTGGTCGCCGCACTCTTCCGCGGCGGTCGCCGGTCGCCGTCTGACTCCAGATTTCCAGATTCTGTATTTTGGCTCCCTTTTTTGGCTCAATCATGCACGTTTCTCACAAAACACATCAAAATACCAAAATAGACAAAATATGCAAATAATGGACGTGTAGAGTGACTTTGACATCAAAAACGGACCAAATAATGGCCTTAAAACAGTGCAAAATCCGAGCGTATCAGACGGCGCCCTCGAGATATCCCCACGATTTCCCTCTCGAAACTTTGGGGATCATGGAGGATTTTTGGGGGGTTGTGCAACGTGTGCGATGGGAACGGTCTCGTCTACATGTTCCAGAGGAAGTGGCCATCTTTTAAGAAGCTCACTCTTGAGTTTCTTAGTTGACTCAAGGTCACCATGGATCGCGGCCACAATGTCCCGCTTAGCATCGACTTCCGCCTAGGCAACCGTTGGCACTCGCTTACCATGGATGAGCTTAGTGGAGTGTTCCATGCTTTGACCCCAACCCCGAGGAGGACAATGACTATGATTTTTCCGAGGTTTGGGGCGCGATGATTAATGAGCAAGAGCACGCCGCGGTTATGCCAAGTCTTCATCTACTCGCAACCCCGTCTTGAGGTACCTCAACCGCGCTATGACCCAACTCATGTTTGCTAGGTTCGATGGGGGAAGTGTCTCCCAAACGGAGCTAAATGTGATGTGGTGCCTCCTAAACAAGAAGGGATTCGACTATGAAACCCTCTTCACTCTCTATGTGGACTGGATCAAGAAGAAAGACGGAGGTGTTATATGTTGTGGGGGCTTGATCACGGCGATTGCCGGACACTTGGGCATTTCTTTCGCCGGTTTGACGGATGGAGGGGAGCGATTTCTCACTTATGAAGTACTCTTCTCGGTGGGATTATTGAAGACCGACTATTGGGGTCAAGGCTTTTTCTTGCAAGTGGCGGGGGATCATTTCCCTGTTCCAATCCCGCAGTTGACCAAGGTCGATGTTCGGGCGAACCAAGCTAATTGGAAGCTCGACACTCCGGCCCACCGAAGAGCCATTGAGGCCAACCCCATTAATGGGGAGTTTAGGAAGAAGAACATCCCTTCTCATATTCCCGTCTTTGAGATCAATGATGACTCCACCTTCGATGCTATTGAAAACTATAATGAAGAATGGGAGCATTCACATGCCCAAGATAGTGGAGTACCGCCACCACCGCCGCTCCAACATCGCCAAGAATAAGAAGAAGAAGAAGAGGAAGTGGAGGGCCATCGCTGCTAGACTCGAGCGAATTGCCGCCGCGGGAGGCCAAATCCCAATGAAGAGTTCCAATCGAACACATCCGCCCAATTAGGAGAAATTTACTCCTACAGGCAAAACGTGTCCAACACTTGGGACAATCGATGGGTGGAGCAGCAAAGGAAAAACGCCTACAACCGCCAAGGGTGGACGGCTCAAGGCGATTGGCGCACGATGGAGCAACAATTTTGGGAGAAACAACGATTGGAAGACGTGCACGCCGTCGAGAAATTAAAGAGCTCCAAAGGATGGCCACCGAGGCTCGACAAGAGCGCCAAACCATGAGTGGCGATATCGCCTATCTTATTGGCGCGTTCGACGACCTCAACGCCCGTTTCACTCTTCCTCCTCAAGATTGTAGAAGTCAAGCTCAATGACTTTAAATGAGCATTTGTATCATGTTTTTGGATGATTTTTGAGACAATTTCTTAAAATGTTTTTGACAATTTTGCTTTAATTCTTAAGTATTTTTGGTTTTGGTTTAATTTTGTGCTTTGAAAAATTTTTGCAGGTTCTGTTCTCTACGTGGCGACCGCCGCATATGCTACGGCAGGCAGCCACCTGCTCGCTGGAACAATCTGACGTTGTGCGGAGACCGCCGAACAAGCCGCGGCGGACCGCCACCTGGGCACAGTCTCCAGCGCGATGTTCGATATTTTTTGAATTTTTGCCCCATAGGAGAATTTTGTTGTCTTAAAAATGTTTTCTTGAATCCATGTCGTGAATTTAACATGAAAAACTTAGAAACATGCATGCTTAGGGACACACTTTAGACCGAGTTGCCAATGATATTATATTCCATCTATGTTTAAGTATGGCTTGACGTCTTGATTTAATGATTTGATGAAGAGGTGCATAATTAGTGAATTGCTTGTTCGCCTTGAATCATGCTTTATACCTTGTGAGGTTTGAGCTTTAATTTCTTTCTTGTGTGATTTATCTGCATTTGTGTATATGTTTCTAGAACTTGCTCCAGTCTTGCCTAAGTTTACATAGTGTTTAAGTTGATTTAGGAGGATGTTTGGCCATCTTTTCTAGCCTACTTTTATACCCAAAATTTTCGACCCTCAAAAAATTTAAATTTTTTTCCTTTGGAGCCAATTTTGAGCCTTTAAGCCTTTTTTTTGGAAGCCAAAATAAATGGGGACAATTCCTTGGATTAGTATAGCTTTTGTTATCTTTTGTAAAGGATTGGAGAGATAAGGAGGAAAGTATAAAAAGTAGTGTGCTTAAATGTAAAGAAAGTACAAGTTGTGATATAGAAAAATTCAAAGTATGTGCTTGATCTAGAACGGATGCATATGAAAAGAAAGAAAAGAAAAAGAAAAAGAAAAAGTGTGAAAGGTTGTGAATAAGAAAAAGAAAAATAAAAGGTTTGGAAAGTGAGTTGAAGGAGAAAAAATAAAGAGTTAAAAGTGTCTTGGGTTTAAAAAAGTGGAGTCAATTTAACTTGACTTGGGATATTTTATGTTTAGTCACTTTTTGGCCAAATATTCCTCGCCTACCAAAGAGCCTACATTACAACCAAAGATAAAGACCTTTCGGACTTTTGATGCTTAATCACATCGAGTAGAGGAGGAATTAGACTTTGAGCAAGCCTTTGGTAAACTTTGCATAATGCATGCTTTGAGTGCTATGTATACACATTACCCCTATACACTTTGAGAGTGAGAGAAAGAACACTTCCCATCTTTAGAAGTTTGCCACAGGTGAGTGCTTGAATTCAAGGTGTTCCACGAGTTAGTAATGAAAGCGTACTAATAAGCCTTGTTTGATTTGATTGTGTAAGTACATGCTTAATCAATTCTTTCATCTTTTGAGGCAATTACGACGTCTAGTCCTTGTGCATTCCGTGCGTCTATTTTTGTGTCTTTATAGTTTTGTTCGAGGACAAACAAAAATGTAAGTTTGGGGGAGTTGATACACTCGGATTTTGCACTGTTTTAAGGCCATTATTTGGTCCGTTTTTTATGTCAAAGTCATTCTACATGTCCATTATTTGCATATTTTATCTATTTTGGTATTTTGACGTGTTTTGTGAGAAATGTGCATATTTGAGCCGAAAAAGGGAGTCAAAACACAAAGTCTGGAATTCTGGAGTTTAGACGACGATCGACGACCGCTGCAAGCTGTACGGCGACCGCTGGCGCCCAGCGGTTAGAGCTTCTTTTTGCAACATAAATTCTAAGAGATTAAAGGCTAGAGTACGTCATTGTGCAAGGAGTTGAAGAAGGATTCCAAGAACATCAAGAACGACAAGGATTCAACCTACGGGTTTTATTTGCTTTAGTTTTATGTTCAAATTGTTTTCCCTTCAATCTATGCGTTTAGCTTATTCCATTATGTGTAATTGAAAAGTCTAGTTTTATCGATGTGTGTACTTTAAATATGTTGAGGTTTGGTGCCCGTTGCACAGCGGAAGACTTGTACAAAACAAATAAATCAGATACGGATCTATTTGACCGATTATGCGATTAATCAATTCACATGTTAAACAGATAATTGCATGCTAGAACGCAAATAATTCATGCTTAGAAAAATCTAAATCCTAAACATGATTTCTACGGTTTAGGGTTACCGATTTTGATTTTCCAAAGAATCGTCGATTGCTCGCGCCTTCTCCATGATGATCTTCAATACTAGACCACGGATCTTCTGACTGGTTCCCGAACTGTATCTCGATATCAGGGTGGGCTGATCTTATCAAAATACTAGGACTCGAATAAAGAAGATAGAAAAATCTCACGGAGGAGAGCTGAGAGAATTTACGAGCTCCTCTAAAAACAGAGGGGGACGAAAATTTCTACTACTAATTAATCTCCTTTATTCTCCTATTTATATTAAGTTCATATTGGGCCCAGTCAGGGATCTATGGAAGGTTTTGGATATGGGCTCCCCAATTAGCTTTTTACTAATTAAATTGAACCAACAATTTAATACAAGCTTATATTGGAATATTACGAGCAGCCTACAGAAGTAATATTGCACTCCACATCCAAATCCGATATTACAAGTAATCAGGGTTTCCATTATTTATATTATTTATTTCCCGCGCTTAAGATATAAATGTCCATTAATTAATTAATATCTGCTATGGACTTAATTAATTAACATCTTATTAATTCCAAGAGTGGACTTAGCAAGAAACACTTATTTATTATTCACAGAGTAATAAAACCTTGTTCGAGCTCCTCTTGAGGACATTATCAAACGAGACTCACCTCGCGCCCGATTCAACATAATAGCAATCCTAGCACCGCTAGATATTAATCACCACTACCCAATATATCAGGATTATTGGGTTGCGAAAAACTCGCACCATTTGATAAGCCAAAGTAGTGCATAATCAATACCGTATGCTTAATGCTAACGTATGTAGATTAAGAAATAGTTATTTATCAAGACCTAGTCTTTCAGTAGATAGCATAAAGACACGTCTTGCTGTTGGATCCATTCAGTGCTATACCACACCAACGTCATCTTATTTCAGTAAGGCTTAGAAATAATCGGACTGACATTGCAACCTTTCACGATAGGTAGTCTAAGCCTATCTGGGTTGTGAAATTCTTCTTTTTCTTTTGCAAAGCATTGCATAGAACCGACTGTGTTACCTTAAAGTGGACGACGCCCACAACCAGTCTACTAAGCAAAAGACTTAGACTTTGTTTGCTTCTTATACATTTAAATGTTTATAAAACATCTTATAAATGCACAAGCAAACACAATGTAATAATATACTGACTCTATTCGTGTGAAACCGCTCGAATAATACTGAATCGGGGTTAAAAGTGGATTATAGAGTTTTACGTATACAAGCAAGATTCTATTCGAGCGAAACTTGCTCGAAACATGCTTTTCAGTATACCAAACCTAACAATCTCCCACTTATACTCAAAACATGCTTTCGAGTATACCCACTGCCAAAAACTCTCCCACTTATACACAAAGCAGGTATTGGTACTAGATATATCAAACCACCATTCATTTCACATCATGTTTGAACATGTTGCCACAAAGGCATTTTATGTAAAAAATTTGCTTGGTTGTTCTCTGATCATATCTTTTCCACCATAATGTCTTTGTTGCGTACTTGATCTTTAATTAATTTCATCTCTCTATGTGATTGCTTAGCTTTATTAGCTCGTGTGTCCCTTGAGTTATCCTTCGCTAGAGTAATTATAATATAATACTCATAGGCATACTCAAACTTACGATTAAAGCTATTAGGAAGATACTCCTAACACATGCTCAGATGATGACTTACTCGATCACTGATTAGTCATAGAACTAAGTCAGTGTAACCCCAAGGACATTACATGAATGACTGGTAAACTAGAATATAGCAATTAGTCTTTCTCAAGCACTATGGTATACTCTTTACCTCAATCAAAGTCCTTTGCCATGGTTAATATGATATACACTTGCCATGCATAAGCACAACTAATATCAAACTTAGTACACATTATAACATACATGAGACAACTATCTTCGAAACTAGTCTCATTAATCTCATTAAGCGTCAAATGACACTTGACTAGAGACAAGGCAATTCCAACTTGAAAGGTATAAACCATTTCATGGAATTTCTAATGTTAAAATGTTCCAAGCAATGTATGGATATAGAATTCCTAAGAGAATCTCAACATTCTTTCTAGCAATCTTAAAAGGACTTAGATGTTAAGAATGTAATTAATTTCTTTTAAATTCTTTATCTTAAACTGGGCAGACAACCAGTTTCCTACGCCAGATGCCAATCTTAGTTGTTTGCAACTTTTGTAGATTGCATCATCGTAGAGTACCAATAATACCATATGTAATGCACTTTCAACTTCCTTGTGCTTACTGCACCGTTAAGGACACTAGTCTAATTCCAAATATTTGACAATTTTGATAAAACACATATACTTTGATTTAGAAGCTTGCCTAAGACCATGAAGGTCTATATAAGCTTCCAATCATCCGTTTCTTGCCCTTAATTACATATCAATTAGAATGTTCTAGTAGATGATTTCCTCAAGACTTGTATTTATAGAAGGTTGTCTTGACAATCATGATACATACATTCTAATTTATGTAAGTTCTAATAGACAATATGATCGAATAATTCTGGCACAACGATAGCGAGAAGATAATTCTCTTTGGGCATAACCCAATGTCATTGTCTAGCCATTTGCAATCCACATTTACACTTGCAAAGATACTTGCTCCCACTGACTAACACAGCCTATAGGTAGTATTGCAAGTCATGTAAAACATGTTGTCTATCTTAGATTGTAATATGGAATCCATCACCTTTTCTAAGACGATTATCCAAATTAACCAATACTACATTGTAGTTGAAGGGATTATGTTCAAGTTAATCTAAGACTGAGTCTTTCGACACTCTTAGACCCACTTACTTGTTGTGTTCCAGTGGAACGCTCCCACTACGACATGGTTCTTACAATCTTAGGTACTGAAGTTGATTTTATTAGTGCAAAAGTTTCTAATGGTATACTTCTTGGTAGGAAAATCCGATATCTCTCTCTTTATTTTGAGAGTTATCACGATGTTAGGCTTGAAGTTCATCTCTTGATCTTCATACAAGAATTATATCTTTGAAGATTACAAAAATTATAACCTTACATCATTTGGGACAAACCTTAAAACATGCCTCAGTACTCAACTCCAATTTCTTGGACACTTTTCCAACACGTGTTGGAACAACATTACATCTTGATATGTGCTAGACTAGAGATGCACTAGTCCACAACTCGTGTTTTGTAGAAGGTACTGATGTTGGTAGTTTCTTTAATGTTTATCCCATCAATGATAAGATTTCAATGAGTACAACTCATCACTTAATCAAACTTGTCTTAGAGAGACTTCGATTCCTTCTTACATAACTATCCCATTCATTAGATGAATGCTTGGATTCATTAATGGAGATTAGACTCCCACTACTGTTCATAACCCTTTGCTCGTCTCCTTATGGTGTAAACCATTGAGACTTGCTAGTCTTTCTATGTTGCACTTCTATAAGTATTCTGAATCTCTTGAAAAATCAAATGATTCTAACTCATAGTGCATCAAACAGACTTTCTCAATTCTCAAGCTATTTAACGAAATGTTAAAATCTTGATAGTCTAGATCAGTTTGAACAATTGCTAAGTATTTTCTTGGCCTTAAGACTAAGAGCCATAAATACTTTATCATTCAATGATTAAGAAGTTGATGTGTTGTTGAATATTCAACCTTGTCGCACTTATATTATTTTAATACTATGATGCCTTAAGCATCAACCATAAAACAATAGTTGAGCATTAATAGCTCCCACTGCAACAAAAACCTAACTGGATCAAGATCTCTTACTTAGAAGTTGCATTGTCATGTAAGTCATTGTCCTTCTATAAAATAGGTCAATCCAACTCACAAAGCATCTTTTCTCACTTTAAACAAACTTTGAGTGACACAATATTGCATGATTTAATATAACTTGCTTCATAACTGTGAGAGAGTTCTAGCGAGTTAGATCCACTTAGTAGACGCTACAGTTAGCTTCCTTTAAAATGACACTGTTAATTGAGAGTGAGGACTTTTTAAGGGTCTTAGGAGCTTTATGGAGTTACGTGTTAGGATTGACAACCCTAATCTTGTAAACAACTTTTGCATCGCATGAGCATAAGCTAGGTAACTCGTCTTATCAAAGTAAAAACTGTGCTAGGGTATTGTAGTTTGGAATTTGTATAACCATAACTGTGAACGCACATCCCTAGAATTCTCTTACCTCTATATTTTATCTTCGTGATTTACTTGCAATCAGTTGTTATTTGTTTTCTATTGTTTTTAGTTTTCAAAAATTCCCAAAACTTGCGGTTTTCCAGATAGTAATTGAGTCTTAGTAGAAGATAGATAGTCCGTGTTTGTTTTCCCCGTGTTCGATATCCAGTACTGACCTTTGGCTATACTATTTCTATTCTGTATACTTGCAGGTATTAATAGTGCTAAAAAATAAGGCATCACTATCTCAGATGGCGTCTTGGGGCATATCTCTTGAGATAGATGGATGCCATGTCTAAAAGGTAAGAAATCATTCTTGACATCTTGCATGCTAAAGCGAATAAGTACAGTGTCGATGTAAGGTTCTTGATATAAGGACAACATTCTCTTCTCACGGTTTCTAAGAACCTTGATGCCTATAATGTGTCCCGCGTCTCCCATATCTTTCATCTCGAACTGGTTTGATAACCACGTTCGAACTGATGATAACATCTTTTTATTGTTTCCAATTAGATGAATGTCATCTACGTGTAAAGCCAAGAATATCACATTCCCCTTTTCAACCTTCTTATACACGCAACTCTCATTGGGGCACCTTTCGAATCCAAACTTATGAACAGTTTGATCGAAGCACTGATTCCACCTCCTAAGGTAAACACATATCCGGAAGTTGATTTTCTCGAATCTACATCAGCTTGAAAGTCTGAATCTGTATATCCTAAAGGACAGAGCTCGGCTGCATTGTAAACTAGAACATAGTCCTTAGAGCTCGGCTGCATTGTAAACTAGAACATAGTCCGATTAAGGTACTTGAGAGTATGTTCTTTACGGCAGTCCAATGTGCTTGGCCTGGATTTGATTGATATCTTGCTACCATGCCAACAACAAACCAGATATCAGGTCTAGTACAAAGCATAGCATATATGAGACTACCAACAACCGAGGCATATGGTATCCTTCTCATCTCTGCTATCTCAGATGTTGTCTTTGGACACATCTCTTGAGATAAATGGATGTTGTGTCTTAAAGGTAAGAAACCCTTCTTGGCATCTTGCATGCTAAAGCGTCTAAGTACTGTATCGATGTAAGATTCTTCGGATAAGCACAATGTTCTCTTTGCACGGTCCTTGATACCGAGAATATGTCCCACATCACCCATATCTTTCATCTTGAACTAGCTGGACAACCAAGTTCGTACCGATGACAACATCTTTTTATTGTTTCCAGTTAGAAGAATGTCATCTACATATAAAACTAAGAACACAACATTTCCCTTTTCAACCTTCTTATATACGCAGCTTTCATTAGGGCACTTTTCGAATCCAAACTTTTGAACAGTTTGATCAAAACACTGGTTCCATGATCTAGATGCTTTTTGAGGCCATAAATGGCCTTCTTAAGCTTCCAAACCATGTGTTCCTTGTCCTTTACCACATAGCCTTCGGGTTGTTCCATGTAGATGGTCTCCTCAAGACTCCCGTTTAAAAACGCAGTCTTAACGTCCATCTGTCATACTTCCCAATCCATGTAAGCTGCTATAGACAAAAGAATACGTATCGATTTGACTATGGCTACTGGGGAGAAGGTCTCATCGTAATAGATGCCTTCCTTTTGGGTATACACCTTAGCCACTAGTCTTGCCTTAAAGACTTTAACTCGTCCATCGGGTCCACATTTACGTTTGTATATCCACTTGCTCCCAATGGCATTACAACCTTCGGGTAGGATGGACAAATCATAGACGTCTATTTCTACCATTGATTGTAGTTCCGAATCCATTGCTTTCACCCATTCGCAATGATCGACATCTGCCTGCGCCTCTGCAAGATTCCAGAGATCAAGTACATTGCTGTCCGAGGATTGATCCATGCACTCTCCCAAACCAATGTATATTTTGTGCTCATGAGAGACCCTCCCACTGTGACGAGGCACTACAACATTTGGTGTAGTAGTTGAAATTTCTGTAATTGTTGTTACACTAGGTGTTTGTTCTTAGTTAATGGAACTTGTGACTGAAGTTAGCTCTTCAACAGCTATTTCACTGCTGAACTTATGATTCATTACAAAGTCTTCCACTAAGAATGTGGCATGTGTGCTCACAATGACTTTCTTATCTCGGAGACTATAGAATTCATAAGCTTTCGATCCTCTGGGGTAACCTATAAACACACATACCTCCGTCCTAGATTCCAGCTTAGTTGGATCATTTTCCAATACATGAGCCGGACAACCCCATACTCTGAGATGTTCCAGATTGGACTTACGCCCAGTCCACAACTCATATGGGGTAGTAGGAACTGATTTAGAAGGTAAATTGTCTAATATATGGCTTGCTGATAGCAAGGCATGTCCCCAAAACGAAATTGGTAACCGTGCATAACTCATCATCGACCGGACCATGTTTACAAGATCCTATTCCTTCTTTCAGCTACGCCATTCTGCTAGGGTGTGCCCAGCACAGTCAGTTGGGATTGAATTCCCGATGCTGATAAGTAATCCAAACACTCGGCACTTAGGTACTCACCACCGCGATAAGATCGCAGGTATTTGATACTCTTGCCATGACGTGTCTCTACACTAGCCTTAAACTCCTTGAACTTGTCAAAAGTTTCAGAATTGTAGCGCATCAAATAGACGTATCCAATTTTCGAGAAGTCATCGATGTAGGTGATGAAATATCGAAAACCGCCTCTTGCCTCGGTTGACATTGGTCCAAACTCATAAGTATAAACAAGCTCAAGTACTTCCTTGGCCCTATTACCCTTTGACCTAAATGGTCTCTTAGTCATCTTGCCTTCCGAACAGGATTCACATTTTGAAAACGGTTCCTTCTCAAGACCTTTAATAAGATCTTGATCAACCATAGCATGAATCCTTCTTTCGTTGGCATGACCAAGTCTAAGGTGCCATAAGTACGTTTCGTTCATTGAAATTGAAGGTTCTTTTCTTTTCTTTGAAACTTTCGATGTAGCATTGAGTTCTGATTTACGTTGATTAAACTGTGTAGAAGTGATTGTGTACAGATTGTTTTCCATGATACTGATGCACTTTTTATTAGCACTAAATAAACCTGCAAGTATACAGAGTATATATAGTATAGTTAAAGGTCAGTACCGGATATCGAACACGGGGAAGACGAACACAAAGTGTCTATCCTCTACTGAGACTCAATTACTATTTGGAAAAACATTTGGGTTTTGAAAACTTTTGAAAAACTAAAAGCAAGTAAGAGCATAGATCAACTAAAAGCAAATAAATCAAGAGAAAGACAATAGAGATAAGGGAATCCCAGGGATGTGTGTTCACAGTTATGGTTATACAAAATTCCAACTATAATACCCTAGCACAGTTATTACTTTGATAAAACGAGTCACCTAGATTATGCTCATGCGAAACAAACGTTGATTACAAGATTAGGGTTGTCAGTCCTAACACGTAACTCCAAAAAGCTCCTAAGACCCTTGAAAAGTCCTCACTCTCAATTAACAGTACCGTTTTAAAGGAAGCTAACTGTAGTGTCTACTAAGTGGACCTAACTCGCTAGAACTCTGTCACAGTTATGAAGCAAGTTATATTAAATCATACACGATTGTGTCACTCAACCATGAAGCATCAAGATTAAACAGAAAATGGAACTTGTATAACCAAAGTCGTTACTAACACATCCCTAGAATCCTATGAGTTTAGTTACACATAATTGAATAAGCTAAAAACATAGATTGAAGGGAAGACAATTTGGACATAAAACTAAACCAAATAAAACCCGTGGGTTGAATCCTTGTCGTTCTTGATGTTCTTAAAATCCCGCTCCAACTCCTTGCACCAGTGAAGTACTCTAAGCCTTGATCTCTATGAAGTATTTTGCAATTAGAAGTTCTCTCTTTTTGATGAAACTTGAGGCCTTATTTATAGGGGAAAGCCATGCCTTGTTATAGAAGGAAAAAATCTCCAAAATATGGTAAAACTGGGCGCAAATCTAGGGCTTCTCGGATTCGCCGCCTTTCTCCAGCGGGCTGCCGCACCTTGGCCGGCGGTCGCCGCGTTGGAGTCCAGAGAGTCTGTTTCCTCAGCGGCGGACCGCCGCACATCTTCCGGCGGTCGCCGGATGAGACTTCTCTTTCAAGCATATTTTTCCGAGGTGGACCGCTGCATTGATCTGCTCCCCGGGCGCCGGCGGTCGCCGCAGATGTGACTCCAGATTCCCAAACTTGGCGTTTTGGCTTCCTTTTTCGGCTCAATTATGCACATTTCTCACAAAACACGTCAAAATACCAAAATAGACAAAATATGCAAATAATGGACGTGTAGAGTGACTTTGACATAAAAAATGGACCAAATAATGGCCTTAAAACAGTGCAAAATCCGAGCGTATCAGATACCACGACAGATATAAGAACCATCTTTCTTAATAACGCAATTGTCATTAAATGAAATCGAATATCCATCAAAAGACAATTTAGAAACTGAAATTAAATTTCTTCTAAAAGAAGGTATCAACAAAACATTCTTCAAAATCAAAAATTTGTCACTACTAAAACGTAAATAAACGTCTCCCACTGCAACGGCAGCCACTTTGGTAGCGTCGCCCAACTGGACTTCGATCTCACGATCATGTAACCATCTTGTCACCTGCATTAAGTCAGGATCAAAAAATATATGATCAGTTGCTCCAGTATCAATAACCCACGTATGAGTAGATGTCGAAGCCAAACATGACTCGACTACTAGAGCATGGTGCATACCTGTAGCCTTGCCCTTCTTAGGACAGTCTGGCTTCCAATGACCTTTCTCTCCACACTTGAAGCATTTTCCAGTAGGCTTCTTATCGGCCTTCTTCTTCTTCTTTCCCTTAGCATTCTTAGCTGCAACTGGGTTCGGCGCCTTTTTCTTTCCTACGCGAGGCTTAGAGCCAAAGGAATTAGGTGTCAAACTCATCATAGCTACTTTAGCTTGAACCATACGGTCCTCCGCTGATTGAAGCTCAGTCAGCAGCTTAGCCAAAGTGTAATCCCGCTTGTTCATCTCAAAGTTGAGCTTGAACTGCTGGAAGCTAGGGGGAAGACTCTGAAGGATTATGGTAATCTGGGACTCGAGATCGATCGTCCCTCCCAAAACCTCAATCTGGTTGAGGTGGCTCATCATCTCGAGGACATGTTCCCTTACAAATGTCCCTTCCTTCATTGTCTTCGTCATGATACTCCGAAAAGCTTGAGACTTAGCCGTTTGATTCTGAGTACCAAAAAGATTTGCTAGATTTTCCATAATCTCGGCGGCAATCGCCATGGCAGAATGCTGATGCTTGAATACTGAAGACATATATGCCAACATGTAGCACTTAGCCATCTCATTCGCCTTATGCCACAGCTTATGCGCATTCTGAACTCCCACCGCTGCATTAGTCGCGAGAACTGGAGGTCGTGGAGTAGTGAGCACAAACTTGTACTCTTCTGCTATGAGAACGATATCCAAATTTTGTTTCCATTCTATTTAATTTTGGCCCTCGAGTTTGTTTTCTTTGAATATTGCAGAAAGAGGAATAAAAGACATCTTGACGGATTATATTGCACATCAAACAGAAAAATTTACTATTTGTCATAAACTTGATGGGGTTTGGTGCCCCTTGCAGAGCGGAAGACTTGTACAAAACAAATAAATCAGATACGGATCTATTTGCCCGATTATGCGATTAATCAATTCACATGTTAAACAGATAATTGCATGCTAGAACGCAAATAATTCATGCTCAAAGAATATAAATCCTAAGCATTAATACTACGGTTTAGAGTTACCGATTTGATTCTCCAAAGAATCGACGATTGCTTGCTCCTTCTCCATGATGATCTTCAATACTAGACCACGGATCTTCTCTCTGGTTCCCGAACTGTATCTCGATATCAGGGTGGGCTGATCTTATCAAAATACTAGGACTTAAATAAAGAAGACAGAAGAAATCCTTTTAGAAAAGGGAGTAGAATTCCAAATTCTCCTCAGCTGGAGATTTTCAAAAATTTCGAAAATTACAAGAAGTAAAATTGTGATTTTTCTGTCTCCTTTATTCTCCTATTTATATTAAGTTCCTTTTGGGCCCAGACAGGGATCTATGGAAGGTTTTGGATATGGGCTCCTCCAATTAGCTTTTAACTAATTAAATTGAACCCCAATTTAATATAAGCTTTTAATTGGAATATTACGAGCAGCCACTACAGAAGTAATATTGCACTCCCCATCCAAATCCGAAATTACAAGTAATCTGGGTTTCCGTTATTTATATTATTTATTTCCCGCGCTTAAGATATAAATGTCCATTAATTAATTAATGTCTGCTATGGACTTAATTAATTAACATCTTATTAATTCCAAGAGTGGACTTAGCAAGAAACACTTATTTATTATTCATAGAGTAATAAAACTCCAACTGGCCAGTTTCTGAATAATAAAACCTTGTTCAAGCTCCTCTTGAGGACATTATCAAACGAGACTCACCTCGCGCACGATTCAACATAATAGCAATCCTAGCACCGCTAGATATTAATCACCACTACCCAATATATCAGGATTATTGGGTTGCGAAAAATCCGCACCATTTGATAAGTCAAAGTAGTGCATAATCAATACCGTATGCTCAATGCTAACGTATGTAGATTAAGAAATAGTTATTTATCAAGACCTAGTCTTTCAGTAGATAGCATAAAGACACGTCTTACTGTTAGATCCATTCAGTGCTATACCACACCAACGTCATCTTATTTCAGTAAGGCTTAGAAATAATCGGACTGACATTGCAACCTTTCACGATAGGTAGTATAAGCCTATCTGGGTTGTGAAATTCTTCTTTTTCTTTTGCAAAGCATTGCATAGAACCGACTGTGTTACCTTAAAGTGGACGACGCCCACAACCAGTCTACTAAGCAAAAGACTTAGACTTTGTTTGCTTCTTATACATTTAAATGTTTATAAAACATCTTATAAATGCACAAGCAAACACAATGTAATAATATACTTATTCTATTCGTGCGAAACTGCTCGAATAATACTGAATCGGGTTAAAAGTGGATTATAGAGTTTTACGTATACAAGCAAGATTCTATTCGAGCGAAACTTGCTCGAAACATGCTTTTCAGTATACCAAACCTAACAAAACTTATGTAAGGAAATTGAGTAGATTAACCATAAAACTTTTCAAAATCTTACAACAGAAAAATTAAAATTTTGTACCCTCCATAAGAGGTAAATACGCATTAAAACTTTGGCAATTTTACTAGTCACAACACCGACGAATAGTCCAGAGACCACATAATGGCATAGCTGCCTAATGTTGCCTAAGCACGACCATCAGATTTAGCATTACAGAATTTTTATTTCTACAACACACTCCCATAACAATGTTCATGTACTGATAACAAAATCAAGCTATCTCATAAATTCTGATTGAACCCTGAAACTCGTAGTTCCTTAGGATTATAGTCCCCACAGAGCAGGTGGCGATAATATTAGGAATCACTTTCTAGTTCATTCTATTTATTATGTGGCCCTTATAAACTTACTGTTTCGTAGGATTATTGTTCCCACAGAGTGGGTGGTGATAATATTAGAAACTAGCTTCACAAAATTTGGCAGTCCAACCGATGGAGACCATATATAAACTTTAAGTTCATAATCATCGCTTAGATATTTAGGTTATGGTTTTTCATTAATTATCCTTTAGCCTTAATGCAGATTAAGACTAATAAAATTCTGTTGGTATTTAATTGACTGGATAATTAAATCTTTTATTATCTTTAAGTATCTTAGTTCAGAAATTACTCTAGAATTTAATTCTTATTCATGTCATACTATAAGATATATATCTAAAATAAAATACATTATTTAAATCTTAATTAGACATGAAAAATTAAATTCAAATATATCCATGTTCTAGGTTAGGAAGAAAATAATTATATTATTTAATGTAATCTTACATATCTATCCTAATTAGGATTCTAGATATATAATATTTAGGAAACTATTAAATTATTCTTATCTATATCATCTAGGATATGAAAATATTCCATAATATAGAAAATAATCAAAATATTCCTAAAATCTAGGGAAATCTTCCCAAAATATTTTATTTCATTAAATAATAATATTTTTAATGATATCTTTTAATTTAGCAATTAAATAATTATTAAATAATCATTCATCGATATCTCGTTGTTCGAGGTTTGCACGGATCAACGCGACGAAGATACGCTGGTGATTTGCTCTCCTAAAAGGCGATATCGCCGTCCAGCTTTCGCCGGAGGTGCGCGCGCGAGGCACGCCGCTTCCTCTTCTCTCTCCGGCGTGAAAACGCCGCGACTCCCTTCGCCAAGACCAACCAGCCCGCGGCTGTCGCCTCGATGCTCTGGCAGATCTCCCTCCCCGACGTCAACCTACCGTGAACCAGTAGCAACGGTGCATGGCGGTGTGGTTCCGGTCCGGCGTGGCGCGGCTTAGGGTTCGACTAAGGTTTCGTGGCGGAGAGAAGCCGCTTCTCTCGGACGAGCAGCGAGCTTGTTCTCTCTCCACCACCTTTCAACCGCCGTCAGCTTCGAGGAGCACCGACACCGCGGTCTCGCTGGCGGCGTGGACGAGTCCTTGCTCGTATTCACGTCTCCACGTGATCGCATCAATTCTCCCCTTGACCGGCGCAATTTCCAGGAAGCAACGGGACCGATAGCTTTTCTCCGGTGGTGCGCACGAGACAACCCTCATCAGCGCATCGCCGGTCGATCACCTCCCATGCTCCCACTCAATTAGACATCCCTCTTCGATCGCATGTGGTGCGATTCGTCCCGGCACAAGCGCCGACGAATTGCACATCTCGTACAATCGAAAAATTCAATTTATTTTGATTCGAATGTTCTTGAGTTCATCATGCATAGAATAAACAATAAAATACAAGAACATGCTTTGTAATCAAATAACACATGCATACATGAATTTCGTGAAATTTAAATCCAAATAATCAGAGCCAAAGACTGGCTCTGATACCAATTGTTAAGATCGCCGAGTGCAACATTAGTTTGATATTGTCCGTTTTGGGTCAAACCCGCATGGATTTTTTTTTGGGTCACTCCTAAAAGGCCTCAAACTAATTGGGGTTGGACATGAATTATATACATCTTCCAACTTCCCTCTCTCATCCGATGTGGGACGGGTTTGTAACCAAACAAACCTCCCCTCAAACCGAGACCACATCGGGAACGCAGTCGACATAAACATGGGTCGTTCCAGCCCTGGCCCATAGGTCATCCAGGGCCCGACTCTAACCCGAGTCTTTCAGGGCCCGACCCTTATCGGGGCTCATCCAGGCCTGACCCATAGCCACCTGGGCTCTGATACCAATTGAAGGAACAGACAGCGGAAGCGTGCTAGGGATTTCGAATTTCATAATGAATCGAACAAATAAATCACATAATAATCAGATCTATTTAGCATATTATTTAGACATAATCTATTCGCGTAATTTTCACATGTATCATGCTCATAACTTGAATTAATCATGTTTTAAGTATATTGAAACCTAAAACAGGCTTTTCTTCAGAGCAGAAATAATACCTTTATTAATTCTCCAAAGAATTGATGATGGCTAGCTATTTCTCAATGCGACGCTTTGAATACTAGACCACGGATCTTCTCTCTGGTTCCCGAACTGTACTCCAATATCAGTGTGGGCTGATCTCACCGGAATACTAGGACTTAAATAAAGAAGAGAGAAATTCTACTCCACGGAGGAGAGGAAAAATTCGACCAACACCAATAAGGGGGGGATGAAATTTTGAGGAAAAATAATGTGTTGTATTATTTTTCTGTCTCTTTTATTCTCCTATTTATATTAAGTTCCTTTTGGGCCCAGACAGGGATCTATGGAAAATTTTGGATATGGACTCATCCAATTTACTTTTTACTAATTAAATTGAACCCACAATTTAATATAAGCTTTAATTGGAATATTACGAGCAGCCACTACAGAAGTAATATTGAACTCTCCCCATCCAAATCCGAAATTATAAGTAATCCGGGTTTCCGTTTTAACTTTCATTTCCCGCGCTTAAGATAAAAATGTCCATTAATTAATTAATGTCTGCTATGGACTTAATTAATTAATTTCTTATTAATTCCAAGAGTGGACTTAGCATGAAACGCTTATTTATTATTCATAGAGTGATCATACTCCAACTAGCTAGGTTCCGAATAATAAAACCTTGTTTCGCGCTCCTCTTGAGGACATTATCAAACGAGACTCACCTTGCGCACAATTCAATATAATAGCAATCCTAGCACCGCTATATATTAATCACCACTACCCAATATATCAGGATTATTGGGTTACGAAAAACCCGCACCATTTGATAAGTCAAAGTAATGCATAATCAATACCGTATGCTCAATGCTAACCTACATTGATTAAGAAACAAATATTTATCAAGACCTCGCCTTTCAGTAGATAGCACAAAGACAAGTCTTGCTGTTAGATCCGTTCGGTGCTTTACCACACTAATGTCATCTTATTTCAGTAAGGCTTAGAAATATGCGGACTGACATTGCAACCTTTCACGATGGATAGTCTAATTCCATCTAGGTCGTGAAATTCTTCTTTTTCTTTGTTTAGGACTGACCGTGTTACCTTAAAGTGGACGCCGCCCACAACCGGTCTACTAAAACAAAGACTTAGACTTTGTTATGTTAACTTATACATTTAAACATACAATTAACATCCATAAAACATAACAACATTATGACAAAAATAATCTGTTTTATTCCTTGGAAAATAAAATAAGAGTTTTACAGTATTCAATCACTCAAAACGTGATTTCTAGTATACACGGGCAAACTCTTGCTATTACAAAAGAACCAAAAACTAGAAGTTAATATATCAAAGTAAATACAATAAAAAGGATCAAGATGCAAACTATAGTCTTCTTCAAATCGAGTCGAGGTATCCCTCTCTCCGCAAGACGAGATACGCCCCGGCTAGTGCTCACGGATTGGCGCAACGTCCCCAAAGATGAAACGAATTTCCTCCTACCGAGTTGAAGCACCTCAAACTCGTAGGCTCCGGCGAACTTGAATTGGAGGCGAGAATCGAGCTATGCAATGCTTCTATATGCGAACTATGATGTAGAGATGTAGAGAGAATGATTGTTGGTGTGTTCTCCTCTCCCAAACTCCACCTATTTATAAGATAGGGGAGACCACCTCAAAGGTCTTGACTTTAAGGCATACCATAATGCATTTGGATGTTACCAAAAGATGAAAGGCCAAAGGCCTAGCCTTTTCAAATTTCCCACATGTTCCATGTTTTCCTACAATCCCCCACATTGGTTAAAGCACTGCAAGCTCAAACCAACACCAGACACAAATGCATGTATGCAGGCTTTTCACTCAGTTCTCGAGAAATGATACTGTCTTTGGAGAGGTAACTTGTGGTTTTGAACCTTCCATAGTCAACACTATCGGACATACCGGGGGACTAGTGGCGCGATGCCTTGAACTATTCCTCCTTAGTGTATGCCTAGTCAATAGCATCAACACAATATTGTCTCAACTCCATCAGTTCTCATGTTTGTGTCCATTTCGGCCGTAGAACACCTCTTTAGAATTCATAAGTGACTCACACACACGAAGCGGCCCCACTTCTCGCTTACATAGGTGATTCTTTCATGAGTATCCTGCCATACTTCATCTCCTTGGGATTTCAAGAATCATTAAAAGTCAAATGACTTAACCTCTTACCGCGTGCAGGTTACAACACTCAATGCTGTTTAAAGAATGGGCGAAGATTAAAATCTTCTGAGTGTTACAACTAAATTTGTATAGCTTTGTTTCCCATTGAACCAATCCCATGGGATCTCCAATCGTATGGTTGGGTTGCCACAATACTCATCTTTTAAGATGTGGATTTCAGTCCCATTCCTTTAAGCAATTTATGCATTTGATCACGGTTTAAACCTTTTGTTAATGGATCTGCTATGTTATCCACTGACTCAACATAGTCAACTGCGATAACACCACTTGTGATCAACTGCCTTACGGTGTTATGTCGTCGATGAATGTGTCGAGAATTACCATTATAGAAGCCACTGTGTGCTCTACTGTGTCAATTGCCACCTTCTATGTTTGCACAATCTTCTGTTGCAACACTTGATAAGCTCCATAGAGCATGGTGATGCACTTTTTATTTGCACTATAAATACCTGCAAGTATACAGAGTAGGTATAGTATAGCAAAAGGTTAGTACCGGGTATCGAACACGGGGAAGATGTACACAAAGTGTCTATCTTCAACTAGAACTCAATTACTATCTGGAGAAGCAAGAATTATTGGAAACTTTTTGAAAACAGTAAATATTAAAAACAGTAAACAACTAAAAGCAAGCAAATCACGGAGAGAAAAGTATAGAGATAAGGGGAATTCCAGGGATGTGCTTTCACTTTTATGGTTATACAAATTCCAAACTACAATACCCTAGCACAGTTAATACTTTGAAAGGACGAGTCACCTAGCTTATGCTCATGCGATACAAACGTTGATTACTAACATTAGGGTTGTCAATCCTAACACGTAACTCCAAAAAGCTCCTAAGACCCTTGAAAAGTCCTCACTCTCAATTAACAGTGCTAGCTAACTGTAGTGTCTACTAAGTGGATCTAACTCGCTAGAACTCTGTCACAGTTATGAAGCAAGTTGTATTGAATCATACATAATTGTGTCACTCAATTATGAAGCATCATGATTAACTTAGGGAAGAAACAAAGTAAAAACAAAACGGGTATTAAATAGAAAACGGAATTGTATAACCAAAGTTGCTACTAACACATCCCTAGAATCCTATGAGTTTAGTTACACATGACTGAATAAACTAAAAACATAGATTGAAGGGAAAGCAATCTGAACATAAAACTAAAGCAAATAAAACTCGTAGGTTGAATCCTTGTCGTTCTTGATGTTCTTGAAATCCTTCTTCAACTCCTTGCACAATTGAAGTACTCTAGCTTTTGATCTCTATGAATGTGTTCTTGTTGTGTGGAAAAAACACTTTTCTGATGAAGCTTGAGGTCCTATTTATAGGGGAAGATTATTCCTCATCATAGAAGGAAAAGATCTTCAAAATTTGGTAAATCTTGGAGCAAATCTAGGGCTGGTCGGATTCGCCGCCTTTCTCCGGCGGGCCGCCGCACCTTAGCCGGCGGTCGCCGCGTTGGAGTCCAGAGACTCTGACCCTTCGGTGGCGGAACGCCACATGTCCTCCGGCGGTCGCCGGGCGAGACTCTTCTCCTAGCGTAAATTTCCGAGGCGGGCCGCCACATAGCTCTGACCGCCGGGCGCCGGCGGTCGCCCTACAACTTCGCGGCGGTCGCTGGTCGCCGTCTGACTCCAGATTTCCAGACTATGCGTTTTTACTCCCCTTTTCGGCTCAAATATGCACATTTCTCACAAAACACGTCAAAATACCAAAATGTATAGAATATGCAAATAATGGACATGTAGAGTGATTTTGATAACAAAAACGGACCAAATAATGGCCTTAAAACAGTGCAAAATCCGGGCGTATCAACTCCCCCAAACTTACATTTTTGTTTGTCCTCGAACAAAACACTAAAGACACAAGAATAGACGCACGGAACGCGCAAGGACTAGACGTCATAATTGCCTCAAAAGATGAAAGAATAGATTAAGCATGTATTAACACAATCAAATCAAGCAAGGCTTAATAGTGCACTTTCATTACTAACTCGTGGAACACCTTGAATTCAAGCACTCACATGTGGCAAACTTCCAAAGATGGGAAGTGTTCTTTCTCTCACTCTCAAAGTGTATAAAGGTAAAGTGTAAATCACTCAAATCATGCATCATGCAAAGTTTACCATAGGCTTGCTCAAAGTCTAATCCCTCCTCTACTCAATGTGATTAAGCATCAAAAGTCCGAAAGGTCTTTCTTTTCGGTTGTAACGTAGGCTCTTTGGTAGGTGAGGAATATTTGGCTAAAAAGTGACTCAAATATAAAAATATCCCAAGTAGAGTTAGGATGACTCCACTTTTCTAAAACTTAAGGCACTTCTAACACTTTATTTTTCTCCTTCACTTTACTTTCAATCCTTCGTTTTTTTTTTTTTCTTCACAACCTTTCACACATTTTTTCTATTTTTTTTTTTTCTTTCTTACACATCCTTTCTTTTTATTTTCTAAGATCAAGCACATATTTGGAATTTTTCTCAATTTCGCAACTTGTACTTTCTTAATATTAAGCACACTATTTTTTATACTTTCCTCCTTATCTCTCCAATTCCTTTACAAAAGAAGATAACAAAAATTATACTAACCCAAGGAATTGTTCCCCCATTTATTTTGGCTTCCAAAGAAAAGGCTTAAAGGCTCAAAATTGGCTCCAAAGGAAAAATTTGAGAGGGTCAAAAATTTTGGATATAAAAGTAGCTAAGAAAAGATGGCCTAACATCCTCCTAAATCAGCTTAAACACTATGTAAACTTAGGCAGACTAGGAGCAAGTTCTAGAAACATATACATGCATACAGATAAATCACACAAGAAAGAATTTAAGGCTCAAATCTCACAAGGTAAAAGCACGATTCAAGGCGAACAAGCAATTCACTAATTATGCACCTTTTCACCCAACCATCATATCAAAACGTTAAGCCACACTTAAACATAGATGGAATATAATATCATTGGCAACTCGGTCTAATGTGTCCCTAAGCATGCGTGTTTCTAAGTTCTTCATGTTATGTTCATGACATGGATTTAAGAAAACATTTTTAGAACACAAGAATCTCCTACGGGTTTTGGAAAATTAAAGCAAAAACAAACAAAAAGAAAACCCTAAACTCACGGTCCACCACTTCATCCCCCCAAACTTATTTACAACAAAGTGTAAAATAAGTTTGTAGAGTCGGTAGGGACGTGAGTATACTACTGAAAACAAAAACGTACCCTGAAAAATTTCGCGTAGAGGTTGAGCGGGGTGAAATTCGAAGAATTTCAAAAAATCGCGCTGGAAAATTGTGCCCAGGTGGCGGTCCGCCGCAGCTGTTCGGCGGTCGCCGCACGTCAAAGAAGCTTTCCAGCGTTCAGGTGGCGGACCGCCGCAGAGCTTGCGGCGGTCGCCACGGAGAGGTCAGAACCTACGAAAATTTTTACAAAAGCACAAAATAAACCAAAACCAAAAAGATATTAAAAACTTAAACAAAAATTTTCAAAAATGGTTGGGTTGCCTCCCAACAAGCGCTTATTTTTCGTCTTTAGCTTGACGTTCTTTGAAGCTCATGAGTTATCCCCCATCGTGAGGATTCCTTTGGGATGCCTTTGTACCAACAATCTTAGTCTCTGCCACCGCGAATGGAACCAACTTGTTGAGAACTTTCTTCCACCATTTGAAGTTTCCATTCGAGGTTTTGATCATGTAGATTTCAGGGTCATTTTGAGGTGGAGTCTTCTTCCTCTTCTTCTTCTTGGGCTTTTCCTACAAGATAGGCTTAGTAGGATTAGGCTCGCCCTTTTTCGGAGCTTGAGGTAAAGTGTTAACGATGAAAATAGTAGGGTTAGAAGGATCTTCTCCTCCAAATGGATCATAAGGCTTCGACAAATCGGTCACCATGACCTCCCTGCAATCATGCTCCATCTTAGCTTGTTTCGCCTCTTCATACTTAAGCATCGCGCTTTCGATGTTGTAGGTCGACTTTCCTCCATGGTCACTTATTGTGATTTCTCCTCTACCTACATCAATAAGAGCTTTGCATGTGGCTAGAAAATCTCTGCCTAAGATTAGAGGTACATTCTTGTCTACTTTCATATCAAGAATAATGAAGTCGGCAGGAAAGATGAAATCGTCTACCTTCACCAAGACATCCTCAATCATATCCACCGTTTTGATGGCCGTGTTATCGGCCAACCTTATGGTCACATCCGAGGTCTTGAGTGGCCCGATGTTGAGCTTTTCATAGTACTTCAGCGGCATGATGTTGATGCTTGCTCCCAAATCACAGAGGGCCTTATCAACTTTTCCTTCTCCAATTCGGCACCTAATGATGAACTGGCCCGGATCTCTTTGCTTCACTGCCCTTTCCTTTTGGATGATCTCGCTGCAATGATGCGGTAGCTTAAGGTCGGCTTTAGTCGGCTTTTTCTTCCTCATTACACCGCCTCCCTTAGTAGCTTTGCATACTTTGGTATCTCCTGCAACGATTCAACAAGTGGAATGTTAGTATGGACTTTGCAAAACATGTTAAGGAATTGCTTGAACTGCTCTTCAAGCTTGAACTCCCTCTTTGGCTGAAAAGGGAGTACAATCCCGTTGTGCCGCACGAGCTCCTGCTTAGTGGACGATTCTGCTGGCTCAGTGGCGGCCCGCCGCGGGGTGTACGGCGGTCCGCTGGACCTGGGTGTCGGGCAGTCCTCAAATTTCGTTCCGGAGGTGCTGCCTTCGTCCTTCTTCTGCTTTGCGACCCACTTCTTGTTTATGTCCGCCACTCGTGCTGCTGCCTTTCCCTTGTCTTCTTCAAGTTTCTTGTGGACTTGGTCCATTAGAGTTTGAATGTTCATGACGGCAGTGGTAATTGTACTTATTCCTTGCTCGAGGTTGTTCACTCTCTCCTCTATAAATCCAATCCTGGCCTCATTGTTTCTTCTATCCTCAAGCATCACCTCCAAGATCTTTTGGATGCCCATCTCATATTTTTCTCCATTGGTAGGTGGCTCCACTCCTTTTTCTTTGCTCACATTGAACCCCCCATTTTGGACATATTTAACATCTTTGATGACATTCCCCTCTTTACCTGTAGCTTCTAATTTTTCAAGTCTTGCTCTGATGGATGCCAATTCTTGAGATGTCTCATTCCCACATGGTCTCTTCACTGCATCTAGCCTTTCAGCTTTGTGCTTCTCTTTGGACCAACCCCGACTGTTGGTAGCTAATTCCTCTATCACCTCCATAGCAGCAACTCCTCCTTTCCTCAAGAATCCCCCATTCGCCCCTGAATCCAATTAACTAGAGATTTTTTCGTTAAACCCATTATAAAGGATTCCTACCTTATGGTCTATTCCAAAACCATGGTTCGGGCATTTGCTGAGGAGAGTTTTGAAACGTGCGAGAGCTTCATATAGAGGCTCATCGGATCCTTGCATGAATTGAAAAATCTCACACTTAAGCTTAAGGATGGTGCCAGGCGGGTAGTACTTGTCGAGAAAGAGTACCACTAGATCCTTCCAATTGGTGGTTTTATCTGTAGACAGACAATCATACCATTCTTTAGCAGCATCAGTTAAGGAAAAGGGAAAAAGTCTTACCCTCACAATATCATCATCAACACCATTGATCTTGATTGTATTAGCTATTTCCAGAAACTTGGTGAGATGTCGATTCGCGTCCTCATTATCTCTTTTTCTGATGAAGCTTGAGGTCCTATTTATAGGGGAAGATTATTCCTCATCATAGAAGGAAAAGTTCTTCAAAATTTGGTAAATCTTGGAGCAAATCTAGGGTTGGTCGGATTCGCCGCCTTTCTCCGGCGGGCCGCCGCACCTTGGCCGGCGGTCGCCGCGTTGGAGTCCAGAGACTCTGACCCTTCGGTGGCGGACCGCCACATGTCCTCCGGCGGTCGCCGGGCGAGACTCTTCTCCTAGCGTAAATTTCCGAGGCGGGCCGCCACATAGCTCTGACCGCCGGGCGCCGGCGGTCGCCGTACAACTTCGCGGCGGTCGCTGGTCGCCGACTGACTCCAGATTTCCAGACTATGCGTTTTTACTCCCCTTTTCGGCTCAAATATGCACATTTCTCACAAAACACGTCAAAATACCAAAATGTATAGAATATGCAAATAATGGACATGTAGAGTGATTTTGATAACAAAAACGGACCAAATAATGGCCTTAAAACAGTGCAAAATCCGGGCGTATCACATGGGTGAGATATAAAGTTCAATGTTGATAGCTTTCTGTTTTTAGTAGTTTCTAGTTTAATTTTTTTTTTTTTGTTTAATTTAAAATTTTCATTTTTTTTATTAAAAAAAAAACTAATAAATCTATTTTGGTTTATGTTTTAAAAAAAAATCTGGAGCAGGGCTAGCGATCGTCGAGTTAATTTCGGCGGCCCGCCGAAAGAAGAGCAGTAAGGGAAGACCATCCACGGCGGTTCGCTGAACTGCAGTCAGCAACCGCTGAAGCGTGTTAGACGTGAGATTTTCACATAAGGTATGTTTCTTCCTTCCTTCTTTCTATATTTTTCTTTCTGACCCCATCCACTTTTTTCCCCTCTCTCTTTAAATTATATTTCTCCACATTATTCACAAACTCACACTTCAAATTCACATCACTCAATTAAATTCTTTGGATTCTACCAAATTGTTCTTGTGCTCAATTGTCAACCAACACAAGGTACGTTCTTCTTGTGATTTCTGAGCTTTGATCTTGAATTCTTTCATTGGATGACTTGTTATTGGTATATATTTTGGTAGTTTGGATTGGAATTTGATGGGGGATGATATACTTTTGATAATTTGTTGGTGAATTTGTGAGTTGGATTTATTGGAATTGATTATTGTTGGTTGTGTTTGAATTAACTTCTTTTTGTGGATGAAATTTGAATACCCCTTTGACTTGATTGTTGATACGCATAGTTCATGTTCATAGCATTGTGAGGCTATTTTATCTTGCATAACTTGTGTGTCTTTTTGAGATTATATTGTTTTGCGTGATCTTGGTCTATTGTTGAAAATTCTTGCAAATTATTGGGGGATAGAGATCATGATGGGGGATGATTTTTGAAACAAGGTAGATTAATTGGTCTTGCATGTGATTATTTTTACACCTTAATTTGGTTGAAGTTTGGGGAATTGCCATGTATTATGTGTTGTATCCTACTACTATTTTCTTCATTTTATGCTCACATTGCGAATTTGTAGGTACAAAGGCATCCCAAAGGAATTCTCATGATGGCGGATAACTCATGAGTTTCAAAGAAAATCAAGCCAAAGACGAAAAATGAGCGTTTGTTGGGAGGCAACTCAACCATTTATTTCCAGTTTTTAAAGTTACTTTTTTGTTTTGGTTTAGTTTTCATGCCTTTGAAATTATTTCGCAGGTTCTGATCTTCTGTGGCAACCGCCGAAGACGTGCGGCGGGCCGCCACCTGCTTGCTTGTGCATTTATATGATGTTTCTCAAACATTTAAATGTATAAGAAGCAAACAAGTCTGATTCTTCTGCACAGTAGACTGGTCATGAACGATGTTCACAGAAGGTGACGCAGTCGGTTCTTTGTAGAAGAGAAATAGAATTTCACAATCTAGATAGGCTTTGGCTACCTATCGTGAAAGGTTGCAGTGTCAGTCCGCATGTTTCCTTACCTTAGGAAATAAACGACACTGGTGTGGTATAGCACTGAAGGATCTAACAGTTGAGATAAGTCTTTCTTGCTATTTACTGAAAGATGAGGTCTCGGTGATTGTTATTTCTTAATCATTGTTGACATAACATTGAGCATACGATATTGATTATGCACTACTTTGATTTATCAAATGGTGCAGATTTTTTGCAATCCAAGAATCCTGATATCTTGTGTAGTGGTGATCAATGTCTAAAGGTGCTAGTATTGTTATTACAATGAATCGTGTGCTGGGTGAGTCCAGTTTGATAATATCCTCAAGAGGTGTTCGAAAAAGGTTTTATTATTCAGAAACCCGGCCGGTTGGAATTTATTCCAGAATAATAAATAAAGATTTCGAACTAGACAACTCTTGGAAAAAGATATTAATTGATTAAAGTCAAATAGCCGACTTAAATTAATTAATGGATATTTATATCTTAAACACAGGAAATAATAAATTAAAGAGGAAAAGCCCGGATTACTCGTAATTTGGGATTGAACGGGCATTCAATATTATTATACTATAGTGGATGATAATAATATTATGTTTAGGCTTGTATAAAATTAGAGCTCAATTTAATTAGTAAAAGACCAACAGGTTTGGCCCAAGTCCAACTTCCATGCATCCCTAATCTGGCCAGTCATAACTCTATATAAAGGAGACTAAATAGAAGACTAATTTAATTGATTTTTAGCATCCAAATTCGTGCCCCCTCTTCCAGGGACTGGACGAAATTTTTCAGTTTCACGGAACTGAAGTCCAGTCTTCTATCTAGTCTAGTTCTTTTGATTCTGACAAGCTTTGTCCACCCAAAGGTCAGATTCTGAGTTCGGGATATAGATTAGAAGATTCCTGGTTGAGTACGAGGATCTTCATGTGGAGAAGGCGCAAGCAATCATCGATTCTTCGGAGAATCAGATCGGTAATTCAAAACCGTAGGAGTTCATGAATTAGGGTTCTTCTTATTCCTTGTTTCTGAATTATATGTGTTCTAGCATACAATTGATTGTTTAACCTGTGATTAATTGATCCCATAATCAGTCAAATAGATATGTATGCATGATTTATTTATGAATGCATGACTTCCGCTGGACAAGGGGCACCAATCCCCAACAGATCCTCCATGCTGTCAAAGGTAAACTAGAAACTAAATAAACAAAAGGAAGAGACAAATACAAAAAAAATGCAAACTACCATATGGGTAAGATCAGTCCACATATCTGCGTCGGAAACGAAAGTTAGGATATCCCAGTAGGTCCATCCTAACAAGGGCCTTCAGATATCGAGGCGCAGAGACTGAATCATAAAATGTCAGGGAAGAGGTCTGATCCCCCCTACCTGCCAGAAAGTCGGCAGCACAGTTTCCTTCTTTGTAGATGTGTGAGAATCGAACCTGCCGCTTAGAAGTTATACTCTGGATCAAAGCCATATGATGCCAAAGATTCGCAGAGCCAAGCTGTCTCAATGACAACAAGGTAACCAGAGCCGCTAATTCCAGCTCTGTCCAAATGTGTGTAGAAAGCTCCATAGCCATTTCCAAACCTCGAATTAGAGACAATCCAAAAAGGAAAACGCTTCATTTTTAATATGACAGATGGAGTATATGTATTGAATTATTTGTATAATATAATTTTAACTCTTAATTATATGTACATGTATATTTTTAATAGTATATATTATGTTTAATTATATATCATTTATTATATATAGTGACATTTTATCATCCAATAAATTTTACGTGTAGTATATTTAATCATATTTATCATCTACTAATTTTAAATTATTATTTATCATTTCAAAGTTTTAATTATATGCTATTGTTATTAAATATTAACATTTGTATGCCGTGTATATTTAAAATATACACAAAAAATAGAGTAATTTGTGTATGGCATGAGTTTTAATGTAGAATTGATAAAGTAAGAGAGAAGAAAAAAAAGTAAGAGATACGGAAAAAAAGTAAGTAAGAAGTAGTGTTAGTGGAATGATGTGTAGGGTTATTATTTGTTGAAAACTTTTCATAAATGAATGTGCTCTATTTTTAGTGGACGGCCAAAATTGGTAATTATGCTCTATTTTTTTGGACGGATGGAGTATAAGTTTTAATCTTTTTGTGTAATATATGGAGTGTTTAACTATTACTAATTTTTTAAATATATATTTATAGTATTATTTAATTTTTTTTGCAATGTATGATTAATATATTTCATCGTATATTAAATTTTTTCATATATATATTTGCTACAGTATTCCGGTTCAACTAGTGGTCCAACCGGTTGGACCAGTTGAACTGTGAACCAATAGCCGTCCCGGTGCTTTTGCTGGTCCGATTTTTAAAACATTGACTTATACTAATATTAAAATTTCTAACTCTAGTCTCATATTGAATTCGATGATAATCATTCTAATCTATATAAAGCCTTTTAAGGAATTAAATGACACATTTCTAACATCTAATAAGATTCGGCTAATTACAATCGACAAACCTGCCATTAGATATCTGACTCGTCAAATTATTACTCCTTTCCCATAATAAATGACTTGGTTTATTTTTTAGTTTGTCCCACAATAGATGTTAAATTTTCTTTTTTTAGTAAAAGTTCTCACATATTAATATAAATATAATATTTTCTCTTTCCACTTAATATAACACATCTTCTAAAATTCAGTGCCATTTTCCATGTATACCATCTTTTATAGGACAAAAGGAACACTATTTTCACAATAAAAAAATAATCCTCCCCTCCCTTTGTTTTTCTGCTTCTGATTCTTCTCTTTTATCTCTCTTGCCTCACAAAAACACACTTCAAACTCGGTTATTACTGACGCGGACATTGTATTTTGAAATGCAGCAAAAATGTAAATTTGAAGATTGCTTATTCACGGATAACTGGACTAGCGAATGTTATTAACCAGCTTGAAATCCAAACCATTGGCCTAAAAACAAAATTAACAGCACTCCTAAGCCTGAAAGCTATATACAGCTATTGTAATACAATTTGCAAAAACACCATAATACAGCTTTACTAAATCTCCTATTCAATCTTGGCTCTGAGCCCCATTGTCACTAGTCAAATTATCAACTAAAATCCTATCACAAGTTCCTTATCTTCGAAAATCGGTTGATATCATCATTTAATAATACATTCTTCCATTACGAGTTTTCAACATAGATCCCGGACTGCCATCAGCAGAACCCAATCACAAGAATTTTAACCCTACTCCAACAAGCATCACCTGCAAATTCTGAAAATCAAGTCAAACTCAGCATAGCACAAACCCAACATTTGATCAAAAAAGGACAAATGCTCATGTAAAAATACTAAGATATGGGAAAAACACAATCAGGATCAGCCCACAAACTCTAACAGCACAATCCATGAAACAAAATTGACATTTCCCTGGCCTCAAGAGCACCTAGAAACATATTTCCTCGCTACATTAAACAACAAAAATCCATAACTGAGGTTTCAAATCCATACAGACAAAAAATTGTCAGTTTTGACACATTCAATCAAAGGGTTCAAATTTCTCAAGCTTACTGTCTCAACAAAAATAATCAAATACTGACGGGACCGAGTATACTTCCTTAGGGGGTAATCAGGTTCACACCTACATGAAAGAAGATAATTATGCAACCAATAAAACAAATATTCCCTCAGACACAAGTCATAGATGTTAGGGGAACAGATTTGTCTTAACAAGCTTCACAATACAGTTTATAACAAAATTTCAGAACTCGAAAACTTTCACATCAATTTTGAAATCACGTACACCAGAACACAATTTATAGACTAACACTTTCAGCATGATAAAACATTTCTCATAATCGTTAGTTATATACTCCTCATAATGATTAGTTAGATATCATATTGTGAGTCGGATCCAAGTGGACCTTAAATTCAAAGCTCAATCAAGGAGGATTTAATTATTTTTAAATGATGATCAGTGACAGCTTGTGGAAAATGATAACAATAAAGCAAAATATGAAAATAACTAACCAACAAACCTATTACCAAGCAGAAATCTTTTTATACCTCAGTCAGAAAGATTCTTTCATGTCTTAGGCAAATGCTCAGCATCGGATCCATCCACAGAGGAACTGTCACTATCAGAATCTGCAAATGAACGCACAAACAGTGAAAATCATATACAACAGACTGAAGAAATCAACCAAGAACAGTAAGGATTAGAAAGTAAAAATGTACCACTTGAACTCGACCCCGAATCACTGCTAGAACTGCTAGAACTGCTGGTCCTACTCCTGTTTTGACCCTCTTTGTCATCATCTACAAGAGTGGCACCGTTTTTTAAAGCTTTGGAAAGAAAAAGTGGGGTAAGTAAGGAAAAACAAATGTCAGATTTAAGTCTCCAAGAGTCCATAAAGAGCAACCTAGAATGCCTGAATGAAAAAGTTCATAATACCTGTTCTACTTTCCATCTGGATTGCCAATGCTGGAGTTGAGTTCTGCAGTTTGGTTCAACACACTTGATTAGGATCAGACAGAAGAATTAATTCATAGTGTTATGCAATCAAGAAAAGAAAGCCCGTCCTCTTACCACCAACGAGGCATTCTGATTCCCCATGGTTCTTGCTTGAAGAGCGAGTTCTGCTTTCCTTTTATTTTTGCTCAAACTCTTTTTGTAATTAGTCACAAATCTGTCCAGCTCCCAGAGAGTCTCTGCATCGACACTATCAATCTCAACCTCAATCTCATCATCATTTTGAGAAAGGGCAGTATTTCTCTTGTTAATGATCTGAATAATAGCATCAAGCTTCTCATGAGGCAAGCCCTGTAGGTTGGTGCTGAGTCTTTGCTTCTCCTCATAAGTCATGTCCCTTTTATTAGGATCTTTTGCTTTAGGTTTTTTGGGAGCAGGAGTCCTGCCAACATGAGGTCGATGAATTTTTCGATCAACAGCCATGAATGATGTCACTGGCTCAGGCCTCTCAGAAGTTCTTCCCGGAGCAACAGAGTCATACAACGGAACTGAAGCAGCAGGCGCAGAGACTGGAACTGAAGCAGGGCCAAAATGAGAATATGGCACACCCTTTCTAGAAGAGGGTGTGGGTAATCCCCCCTCGTGATATTCTGGATATTTCCAATAAGAATTGAACTGAGAATCTATAATGGCCCACCTTTCCTCAAAAATCTGTGACAACTGTTCTGCCATAAGGTGAACGTCCTGCCCCTTCGGATTGTAAGTCATGGCATTGCGAAAAACTAGTCGTACATCCTCAGCAAACTCCCTTGGAGACTTGTAAAAATTCTGTGACAATCTAGTCTTAATGGTACCCAAGTCCATAGGATGCTTAATGACATCATGGTAATCAACCAATCCAAGTTGCTTGGCATTCACGGGCTCATTGAAAACCCAACTAAACTTGTGCTTCATCAACCGCTGAAGTAGGCTGCTACAGTTCTTCAAAACCTGATTCCTGTTCTTATCAAACCCAAAGCCAAATCCCATGGCATGATCTTGTTCTCCACTGTGTTTCCTCCCATTATTTGTTTTCAATCTCTTATTACTTTCAGAAGGCAGTCTATCTTTTCCCAAAAGAAACTCTGAATTTCTGTAATACTGATTCGCCTTCGGGGTACGTTTCTCCTTCTCAATAAACTCATTGGACCTATTATCTATTACTGCCACACTGAATTGCCTACTATACACCCGAGGTTCTAGATTCCGTGCAGCACCCATATCTGAATTGACCCTTGCTAATCCGACAGGTCTCGTTTCTTTGTGCCCCATTGTACCCATCTCTGTGTTCACCCTCAACAACAACCTTCGGTCAACCACATTACTTCGGGCATGCAGGGCTTGAGACTGAACATACTCACCAGCATTTGCACCTTCAGCATCGACATAATTACCTTTATTACTAAGGTTACTGTTGCTGGTCTGGTTATTATGTAAAGCAAGCTGGTTCTCTTTGGATTCAAACTGTTTAACTAGCCTCCTAACCTGATCAAGCTCGTGCTCTAGATTCTTCCTAAGAACCTTTATCTCATTCTTTGGTGTCGCTTTACATAAATTAAATCTAATCCTATCATCAACATTAGATACCACCAGTGGCACCACAACTCCATTGAGATTACTCCGAACATTACCTTCAGAAGCTTGAGGTGAAGCAGGCCTCATTTCTTCATCATCCCGTGCCTCATTCCCAACGAGTTGCTGCTCTTTGGCCACTTCAGGTGATTCCACAGCTCCATTGACCTTAGTGAGGCCATTGGCTTGCGGAACATGAAAATTAGGATGATCATTTTCTCTTAACAGTGATGGCACTAACTCCTTCTCACCATCAGCTGAAGGCGTTTTATCAAGCTCTGCACTTTGAGTACGTCGGCCTTCTTTAAGTCTATCACCAGTTTGACAACCATTCTCCGCTACGTGTTGACTTTCATTCTCTTCTAGCAGCAGTACCTGGCCTGAAGAATCTGTCTTTTTGTCCTCGGATTGATTTTGGCAAGAATCTACATCCTCCGACCTTACAACTACCTCAGAAGCACAACAATCTGCTGTCGAACAAGGGACTGTGGCCTGCTCCTCAGCATCGGTTTGAGCGCTTGTTGAAGCCTGATTTGTTGAGGGGGTAAGGGATTTCTTGTGGCTCTTCCGCGTATAAACTTTACTGTTCTCTGTCCATCGACACTTCCCTCTCCAATTCAAATCATCATTGAAATCCCCTAAAGTCCCTGAAGCCATACATGTAATCCCCAATTCCTTAATAAAAAACCCTTTCTCCCAAATCGAGACTCAAGAACCCTAGAATAAGCAAAATCGAAAAAAAGATCTAGGGTTTAAAGAACCCTAGAGTCGCAGAACAAACGCCCAGACCCAAAGTATAAGGAATAACGCACAGAAATGAAGACAGTTGCAAAATTAAATTAAAACCATATTTCACACAGATCCGAATTTCAGAACAATAAACAATAACCCCAAAAGGATGAAGAAAGATTCGAAAACGGATAAAATTAAGCAGAAATGAGTGTGGAAAGAAAAATTGATAAGACAAGCGAAAACATAAATTAGGGAAATTAGGGTTTGGGAGAGACGAAGAAGGAGGGAACTCTCTCTCTCTCTCTCTCGTGCTTTCTGTTCTTCGATCCGAACTCCCACTCGCTTTCTCTCTCCAGAAATCTTTCCTTATTTTGGCTCTCTCTCTCTAAAACGCTCTGCGAGTGGTTGCCATCGAACCACACGCTGCTTTTTTATCACGCGCGCTTGCCGCCACAGTTACTGATAGGGTGCCACGTCATACGCGAGTGACGGCGCGTGCTTTGCTCATCAGCGATAACTTTCATTTGCTCGTCAACACGACGCGCTTTTATTGGCAGTGGTAAGTTGATTACTACCTCCAGAATAAATGTTCCATATTTCACCTGTTTGATTTCGTAAATGAAAGTGTATATAAAATTTCTTTGTACAAATTACTACTCCCTCCGTCCCGCTTAAGATGACACGTTTTCATTTTTAGTTTGTCCCAACTAAAATGACACATTTCCTTTTTTGGTGACTTTCTCTTTCCAATTAATACACTCAACCACTTTTTCTCACTCCTATTAAAATATTCATCTTTCTTTATCTCTCTACTTTAATACTTAGACACACATTCTCTCTCTCCAATTAAACACTTTAACCAATAATTTCTAAAACCCCATGCCGGCTAAGCAATGTATCATCTTAGCCGAGACGGAGGGAGTATTTGTTTAGGAAAATTTAATAAATGTTCCATATTTCAGTGAATTACTATTTGTTTACTATTGAGCAAGAGGTAATGAAAATGTTTCATGGAACATACTTACTTCGTCCAATATTACTTGAAGCGTTTCTTTTCGCCATGAGATTTAAGAAAATAGAGTTTAGTGGGTTAAATAATGTAAAATAAAGTAACAGAGATGGAAGAGAATAATGTACATGTGATTAAATATTTTGTTTTTAGCCAAAAAAAAAATGACTCAAGTAACTTCAGACAACCCAAAATAGAATACGACTCAAATAACGTAAGATGGATCGAATATTTGGTTGACTCAAATATTAAGAAATTGTAGTATAAACAAAAGTGGATGGTAAAAGTTAGTAAATTATACTCCCTTCGTCCCAATAAATATGCAACTTTTGGTTTCAGGCATGTAATTTTGTGCAGTATTGTTTTGTAAGTTAATAAAGAGAGATTAAAGTAGGAGAGAACAAAAAGTAGAGATGGTGTTGTTTTCATTTTAGGAGACTTTTCATTTTTATTGGGACAATCTAAAATGGAAAATATTTCATTTCTAATGGACAGTGGAGTACTAGTATAAACAAAAGCGGATAGCAAAAGTTAGTGATTGTATCTCCTACTTTTATAATTTATCTGTTTCTCTAACAATAATTTTTTTTTTAGTTTTGGTATGTCCGCTAAAAACAGAAGTTTTTATTTTTATGGAAATTTTGGGACTCATTTTCAACTAATACACTTTTCTTTTTATCATTCTCTTACTTTATTAATTTTGCATTAAAAATTGTATCATTTCAAATATTTATATTTTAGGAGACGAAGAGAGTATTAATTTTATAATAAAAAGTGAGTGAAATAAGTTAGCGGAATGTGAAGTCTATTTACCAAAAATAGTAAAAATGAAATAGGACATTTATTAGTGCACGGATAGAAAACGAATAATAGGACATTTAATATCGGACAAAGAGAGTTCTTGTATGTGCATGTATGATATTCTCATCTTTTTATTTTAACGTCCAACTATCTTCTCCGTTTCAAAACTAAGTACCACTCAACTATCTGTTTTGATCGCCTTTATTTGCTTCGGATCTGCTCTGTTTATGCTTTCCCGTAGGTAGATCTACATTTTTGTTTGTCAGCTTGCATGAAATTAGTCTAGATAGCTTAGATCTGCTTTTGTTTACGTGAATTTCTTATGGATCTACGTTCGCTTTGTTTGATTTCATATTTTACGCTTGTGCTCTGTTTTAGATTTGAGTTCCTTGTTTTCATCTAGTTGCTTAGAGAAGTAAAAAGAAGTTAGTTAAAACTGCAATCTCTGTCACCTTTTTGTTGTTTACAGCTTTTGAGTCGTGCGCGCGTGGTGTCAGTGGTCCCACTTATTTTTTATATTTCCATTTTTAGCTTAGTTGATCCAGTTGATTTCCTTAGTCCAGAATGTCTCTAGTTTAGTTGATCAGTTTCCTCCTTAGTTAGCCAACCTTCCAGATGTCTCATTCCCAACTCCAACCGCATCCATCTCTGTGGGATTCGACCCTTACTTCCCTTTACTAGGTTAATTAGTATTGTGGGTTAAGGTTTTGAATGCTCTCTCTCAGCGTCTCTTGTTCACAGCCCAGCGACCAGTAATAGTTACCTAGCTTGAACCGGTTATCTTTTGACTTGATCAGGTTGCGCGAACTCTACGTGTTTTTAATTTACTTGTGAATTGTTGAGTGCGAAGAAAGAGGGGAGTTTCAATTATCATTTTTAAAAAACGAGTATAGAAACGCAAGTGTGACAGTTAATGCGGGACGGAGAGAGTATAAAACTAAAAATGGGTCTCACATTCCACTATCTCTTTTCACCCATTGTTCTTATATTTCTTCAAATTGGTGCCTAACTTAAGAGCATCCACAATAAGAATAGGTCAGTCATAGGTCAGCCACTCTCTCTCTCCCACGTCATTAGCACTAAAAATCCACCTGTCACGTTAGCATTTTACTCAAATAGGCTAGCCTTATGCCAGCCGCAATAAAAATAATTCAATAACAACTACATTTACGGAATTAAACACAAAATACTGAATTAAATTTACGACACATATACGGGAAAAATTCGTTAATTTTATTTAAATAAAAAAAATACATTAACTAAAAATCAAAAAAATTACATAATAAAAAAAAATCCGGGCTTCCACACACGAGCCACCGCCCCACTCTACTCCTCACTAATTTATTAAAAAAATACATTAAAAAATGTTAGTATGCCTTGAATCCGTTATAGTTTGCCGCTAGTCGAACGGGGGTCTCGCTGTGTGCCTATTTAAAAAATTACATAATTAAAAAAAATTCATAAAAAAATACATTAAAAATGCAATAAAAAAATGCATAATTTTTTTAAAAAAAATAGCGCTGGCCGATCGCTGACCGATTGGCACGCCACAATGGCGGCCAGCGCCCTCAAATCGGCTAGCCCACGCCGATTTTTTCGTCGATTCGCGGCTGGCCGATTCCAATAGTTCGGCTAGCCGACCGGCTAGCGACGCGAATCGGCTAGCCGGTGGGCTAGCCGCTATTGTGGCTTTAGCCGCTAAGAGCATCCACAATGGCTTTAGGCTAGCCACTCTCTCTCCCTGCCACGTCATCAGCACTAAAATTCCACTTGTCAAAAGCAAATAGGCTAGCCTAAGGCTAGCCACAGGCTAGCCGCAATAAAAATAATTCAAAAACAACTACATTTACGGAATTAAATTTACGATTAATTACGAAATTAAATTTACGAGACATATTAATTTACGGAATTAAACACAAACTTTACGAGACATATTAATTTACGGAATTAAATTTACCAGCAACTGGACAAGCAATAGGCTAGCCACATCATCAACACTATTAAAAAAAATAACTAAATTTACAGAATTAAACACAAAATACGGAATTAAATTTATGACACATATACGAAAAAATTCATTAATTTCATTTTTTTAAAAAAGTACATTAATTAAAAAAAACCGAGCTTCCACACATGAGCCCCCGCCGCACTCTACTCCTCACTAATTTTTTTAAAAAATACATTAAAAAATGCAATAATTTTATATTAATTAAAAAAAGGTACATCCTAAAAAAAATTCATAAAAAAAAATACATTAAAAAATGTAATAAAAAAATGCATAAAAATACATTAAAAAAATGCAATAAATAAAATAAAATGCATAAAAAAATACATTAAAAAAATGCAACCGGCTAGCCGAAATTGAGCCTACTATGGCGACTAGCGGGATCGGCCAGCGGTCGGCTAGCGCCCGCAAATCGGCTAAAGCTCGCCGATCGGCTAGCCTAAATTGCCACAATGGAGGCTAGCGAATCGGTCAGCGGTCGGCTAGCGCCCGCGATCGGCTAGCATATCCGCTAGCCTCCATTGTAGATGCTCTAAATAAGACTTCTAATGGTGAACAGGAGGAAGTAATGTTCAATGTTTTTTTGTTTAATTAGATTAACATTTTATATTTTTAATTAAATAGCGGTTAGCTAGATTAAAATTCAAAAAGAATATGGAGTGTATTTGTATTTCAGATCGTGTCCAAATATGACAATTTACATTTTATTCATCGAATAAAAACATATATCTCGACACAATTTACGTTTTATTCATCGAATCAAATCGGTAATACTTGATAAAAACATTTAAATTGAATTTAGAGTTATAAAATCAACACACCTTTATAATCCCTATGTTCCCCAATAGATATGAAATATTTGATTTTCTGTCGGAGATTGTATGCAGTGTTGTTTTGTGAATTAATGAATAAAGAGTAAAGTAATAATAATGTAAAAATGATGTTATTTCTATTTTAAGAAACGTTATATTTTTAATGAAATAATCCAAAAAGCAAAATGTTTATTTTTCAGTGAAACAGATAGTATATATTTTATTTATGAAAATATCATTGGTTAACATATTAAACCAAGCAAATAATGAGTGCTAAATATCAGAGGTTTACATATTAAAGCCTCTACCTAATAGCATTACTAATCTATACATATATAAAAGGCGAGTTTTGTGTCGTTTTTTAATTTTTATGAATTCTGGGTATAAATTTAAATATTAACAAGTATAGGGTGTGAAGTGGAAACCGCTGCATTATTAGAAACCCCATGAATTCAAATGAGAAACATAACTACAAGTTTTAAATTTGCTGCGTTATGAGAAACCGCTACATTCATGCTTCACGCCTAATCAATTGCAATATTATTATATGATTAGAATAGTCATCCAACATAAATTTACATCTTCATTCGTGTTCTTAATGGTTTGAATATTTAGATGTCATAATTTGTAACGCCTAACTTTGTAACGCTTGTAACTTGATTTACATGTTTTGATGTGAAATGTTTAAGGCGTGGTGTGTTTGAATGCTAACCGTTAATTAGCCTTGATATTTAGTCATAAGTTTTTGTATTTATTGTATAATCGAGTAATGGTCATATTTTAGCCATTTTTCATTTTAAAACCTATTGAATAATTATATCAATTGTCTCTTTCTTAGTACCAATGGTATATATATTCACGCACTAATATCAGTAGGAGTATTTCACTATTTTGCATGGGTGGATTGTTGGGCTGGTTTTGCTAAATTCACTAATCACAATATTTGTATAAATATTTTTTTTTTGAAAATTAATTGATTTTAATATATTTTTGTTATTTATGTTTATAAATTAGGTTTCGTGTAATGATATATAGATGGAGGCAGACAGAAAAGGTGATGGAGAAGATAAAGATGGAGGCGTACTATAGCATAGGAGAAGACGGGGATGGATTACTTCTTAATTAGTAATGACCCCTTTTTATTAATTTTTATTAGTCTGCCCAATTATTTTATTGATATTTGCTAACTTCACTAATCTATATATGTGTAAAAATTTTATTTCAAAAGTTATATGTATTTTTAATTTATAGTAATAAACTTTTATTATATGTATTTATGATTTTAGGTTTTGTATGATGACACATTGATGGAGGTGAAAAGAAAAGTGGTGGAAAAAATAAGATGGAGGCGTACTAGAGCATAAGAGAAGACGAAGGCGGATTAATACATAATTAATAGTGACTTTTTTTTTATTATTTCTTAATTAGTATTGATTTTTTTATTAATTTTAATAATCGGCTCAATTATTTTATTGAGCATTTTTTTTTACCTAATTCACTAATCTATAGTATTATTTATGTAAAATACTTGGTTTCAAAAGTTATTAGATTTAATATTTTTATAATAAATTTTTGTTATATATATTTATAATTTTATGTTTTGTATGATAATATTGTTCATCATTGTATAAAATTATTTAATAATGTAAAACAAGTGTGCTTAAAATAAAATGGATCGTGCATCGCACGGGTGTGATTCTAGTTCCATCTAAATTCCAAGTCCACATCTTTAAAAAAGAAAACTTGTTCGAATATTTCAATCCATGAGAATTTGTTTTGACTAAAATAAGTATTTATATTTGTGGATATATGTTTGCATTATAAACTTTAATTAAAGAACCTAAAAAAGAGTAGAAAAAGGGTGGGGCGGGCGGACACTTGAAAGCATGGCATAGAGAAGGCCACCTCGAATTCTCCATAAATCATCGACTACACGCTCTTTCTCTTTCTCTCTCTCTCTTCTCCATTCTCCATAAACAATGACGGCCGCCTTGTTGCGATCTGCTCTGCGACGGAGAGAGGCAGCGTCGTGGATGTCGAGCCGTGGCTTCGCTTCGGCGTCGGGGCAGCAACGGAAGGTAGCTATTTTGGGCGCCGCTGGCGGGATTGGACAGCCGCTATCTCTTCTAATGAAGCTGAATCCAATGGTTTCACACCTCTCTCTCTACGATATCGCCGGAACGCCTGGTGTTGCCGCTGACGTTAGCCACATTAACACCAGATCTGAGGTTTTAATCCTTCATTTTTATTCTCTTTTGGGGGTTTTAGATCTGAGTTTGTTTGGTCTTCCTCCCAACTCTACTAATAGCTACTGTATTAGCTTAGCCTCTCTCTTTTTTTTCTACTATATTTCCTACCAATATTTGCATATTAAGTAGATATTGTTTGTGTTAAATAGATATTTGAATATGTTCATGTTCATTCTCCAACCATGATCGAATGATGAGAATGTATTACTTTTAAGTGTTAATATAGTATTGCTTTCTTCCCTTTCTTATCCCGTTAAAATAGAAAAATGAAAATATAATTAGTTAGCTTTTAATTTGTTTGATTAGCATTTTTCCAGCCTATATATAAGCCATTTTATTGCAAGTTGTAGTCAATTAATGAAATTTCCCCTTTTTCTTCTCCATCTTTTAGTCGACGGTCATCTTCTTCCATGGATTTTCTGTATTTTGATTCTCCATTTTTTTATCATATCTTGTTTTTCTGATGTAAAGGTGAAAGGATATGCCGGTGAGGATCAGCTAGGGGCAGCTTTGGAGGGTTCAGATGTGGTCATTATTCCAGCTGGTGTGCCAAGAAAGCCCGGCATGACCCGCGACGACCTCTTCAAGATTAATGCCGGCATTGTTAAATCTCTTTGTGAGGCAATTTCCAAATATTGCCCCAATGTAACATGCCTATCTCTCTCTCTCTTTGCATTCCCATTTGTTAACATTTTGATTTCCTATGCTATTATTGTGTGTTTTGATTTGTGTGGTCCTTTTCAAAAATACAGGCTCTGGTCAATATGATCAGCAATCCTGTGAATTCAACTGTGCCAATTGCTGCTGAAATCTTCAAGATCAAGGGAGTATATGATCCGAGGAAACTCTTTGGTGTAACCACTCTTGATGTTGTTAGAGCCAAAACGTTCTACGCTGGCAAGGCCAATGCCAATGTTGCTGGTATGATTATTTTTCTGTCCGGTAAATTGCTTTTTCTTAGGTATTTCATCTGGATTTATATTTTTGCAATACATATTTGCAGATGTCAATGTACCTGTTATTGGTGGACATGCCGGGATTACTATTCTTCCTTTGTTTTCACAAGTACTGCATTTTCACAAATCTTTTTTGCCCATTTCATTCATGCAATTGTAGTATATTTGAGACTAAAACTTACTACATTTGTATAGGCCACACCATCAGCAAATCTGTCAGCTGAAGAAATTACAGCTCTTACTAAAAGAACACAAGATGGTGGGACTGAAGTTGTTGAAGCCAAGGCTGGGAAGGGATCAGCTACGCTTTCAATGGCGTAAGTGACAGAACCCACTTTTTTTACATTAACTATTTTCTTATATTTTGGAAGACTAAGTTTGTGTATTTGACTTAGTGTGGTTAGTAGAAGAGCAAATTGCTGGAAAAATTCACTTAGTTTGGTCAAATTCTAGTCATTCTAAAATATCAGATTATATCATAACTTTGACATTTTTCTCATTGTCCTACTTATTTGTATTTGGAGGAAATTGTGTATGACGTGTAAGCTGAAATCCATGATTTTGTTAGTAAATTTGTATGTTGGTCTAAAAAGCCATTGAGTTTTAAGTATGGAAAATATGCTTAGAATATAAGATCAAACTAAAGTATTTAAGCTTTGAAAACTTACATGATTTTTCCTCGAATCTAAATCAATGGGACAATTGATAATTGTTAAAGTTATGGTGGTAGTAGTATTTTTTTAAGTTGTGAGATTGACCAGAATTTGACCAATTTTAATGGTTTTTCTGGCAATTTGCCCTTAGTAGAAATAGCCCTAATCAAAACAATCTGCAACTAGGTCATGTTCTATTTATGATACAAAGTTGATTGTATTATCTTGGTTTCTCTATGCAATGAATTATCAGGTATGCTGGTGCTATATTTGCGGATGCTTGCTTAAAAGGACTTAATGGAGTCCCTGATGTGGTGGAATGTTCATTTGTCCAATCAACTGTCACAGAGCTACCTTTCTTTGCATCAAAGGTGTGTTAATTATTTTTTCATCAAAATTATATCTAGGATAATCTTGCCATATTCTTACCGCATCAGACAGATTATGTAGCCTAATGCAATGCGCGTATTTTTTTGGGAACACATAATCCTGCTATTTCTCCAGTTCGCACTTTGTGCCTGCTTTACAGTCTTCCAAGAAGCATATGTTTTGCTGACAATATCTCGTACAATGGCATCGACAGGTGAGACTTGGGAAGAATGGCGTGGAGGAAGTTTTGGGTCTGGGTCATATGACTGATTTTGAGAAACAGGGACTGGAAGCTTTAAAGCCTGAGTTAAAGAGTTCGATTGAGAAGGGCATTGCTTTCGTCCATGACAATTGAGAAAGCCGTACTAATACTGACTCAATTTTGGCCATGTTGTATTATCTACTGGTTTTTCAAGCCACATGAGTGGAGTCTGGCTTCCTTTGCAAGGTGACATTGTAGCAATAAGGGGAGTGTATTCTTGGTTCTGAACCAATTCTTCTGGATTATTTTTTTCAGAGATTATGTGCGCGAGCTTTTTACAAGGACATGGTGTCAATTCAAGTCACTGGTTCCTTGAAACGAGCATTCAAAAAACTGGTTTATGGAAAGAGGCAAAGAGCACATAATATTTAACTGGATAACTCAATTATCCAAACTATAACTCAGGCAATAAAACGAGCACATTTAAGTTCATACTATATTGATGATTATTTGCTAAATTCCGTAAATTTGATCTATATAGAATAACACTTTTGTGAGCATTTTGGTAATGTATTTTTTAGGAAAACAACATAAATTTAGAGGCGGGGTCATTTTGTTAATACTTTGTCAATTTTTTTGACAAGCAAATGAATGGTACTCTCTTGTCCCACTCTAGGTGGAGCATTTATATTATGACACGAGATTTTATGTAGTGTTGTTTTATAAGTTAAGTAGACCGAATAAATTAAGAGAGAAGGAAAAAGTAGAGAGTAATATTTCTAATTTTAGAAACATGTCATTTAGAGTGGGACGTACCAAAAAAAAATGGTTCACTTAAAGTGAGACAAAATGAGTATAAATTTAAAGGTTGCATCTTAGTGGATTCAAACTTGAGACCATTGGTCTTAATAATTACTCACTCTATCGCTGTGTCGACTAACACACCTATATTTATGACTACTTTGCAAGAAATTATCACATCAATCCACCAGCCAAGAAATGTTTTAAAAACTACTCCCTTCGTCCGATTCAAAATGTTCATATTCTTAAATTACGCGAGATTCTTTTTCTGGGCAAAACTTATTAAACAAGAAATGACTAGACTGGAAATGATTTCATCTCCAGAGAAAAGCTAAGATTTTTGACCAGCTTTTGGGGGAGGGGAGAGCGAGGTATGTGACCTATTTCATTGAATAGTTATGAAAGACTTATTTCAGTATTAGATAATTTAGATCCATTTATTGTTAAATCATACCCCCCTTCGTCCCATTGAAGATGATCCACTTTTCTTTTTGATTTGTCCCAATTAAGATGACTCATTACTTAAAATGGAAACACTTTTATCTCTACTTTATTCCCCATCTCTTACTTTACTCTCTCCTCTTACCACACAAAATATAACTGCATAAAATCCCGTGCCACCCAAGGAATGGGTCATCTTCCTTGGGACGGAGGGAGTACTATTGTTAGTTTCCGAAGGTAAGGAAACTTGCAGACTAACACTACAACTTTTCACGATTATGTAGCCAAGGTTATGAAATACTCACTCCGTCCCATAAAAATATGGGAATATGATTTGACACGACAATTAAGACAAAATTGGTAAAGTAAGAGAGAAAAGGAGAATGGTAGTTAAAATAGTGTTAGTGGATAGTGAGACTCACATTATTATTAGTGCTTTGATGGTGGTATAAGTTGTACTCCCTCCGTTCCTTGTTAATAGAGACATTTCTTTTCGGCACGAAGTTCAAGAATAGTGTGTTAAGTGGATGGTGAATAAAGTAAGAGAGATATAGAGAATAAAGTAAGAGCGAAGGTTACTTTTTTACCAAATATAGAAATGACTCAATTAATTTGGAACTTCTAAAAATGGTAAAATAATATATATGGGTAGTAAATTGGGATAACTTTCCATAAATGGAGATGCCCATATTTTTTTGGGATGAACGAAAATGGAAGTACACATATTTCTATGGGATGGAGGGAATATTGTTTTACTTTTGGAAAGAGTCAACTGCATCACCAATTGTGGTGACTTGCTCCACGATCAGTCTACTATGCAGAAAACTTAGATTTGTTTGCTTTTTATACAATCAAGTGTTTGATAAAACCTAACACAATCCTTTGTCAGGGATATGAAAGTTCAAAAGATATTATTCTGAATCAAAATTATAAAACGACCATATATTTAGAACCACTTTTTTTAATTAAAAAAAAATCTACACAAAACCATCCTCAGTCAGAACGAAGTACAAGTTCAAATGCAAGAACAAGCGGAATGGCTTGATTCGGTTCGGTGAGAGACAAGAAGAGATTGGCCATCTTAATTTTTTCATAAATATATTTCATAAGTGAGATTTTTATTTTGGAAAGTCTTTACTGTATTAGTTTTACCTCAGATCTGCCATTTATAGTCCTAGTATTTTTTTTAGCATAACCGAAGAATAACCATAAAGATTATTTGGATAAGTATCATTTCAGATCTAGATAGCATAACAATTGTACCGCTTATGCTGAGGTGCATTGTTACTAAAATCCAAAAAGACCTGTGGATACAACCTTGAGATGAAGAAATACAAAGACATATAGGAGCACAATTCGAAAAACAGTCATCCTTCGACTCTGCAATGGCTTTAGTTCAGCGTTGGTTGAACAAGGCTTTGCCAATGATCGATCTATGCAACTGCTGTCACTCCCACTCAAGTTACTGCCTGGTTTGGTGATACACTTGTCAAAGCACTTCCCTCGAACAGTGAGTCATGATGTCATCCATTGAGAATTTTGGAGATGATCCCCTTGACGGCGAGGAAAATGAATCCACTGATTTCACATGTAAAAAAAATGAGCAAATATGTAACTTATTTTTATATATATTAGTTTTATAATAGAACGTGAGTATAATGATTTAGGTGAATGATCGAGTCCATTTACTTAGAGTAGAAAAAGGTAAATAAAACTGTAAATCGTGGACTTCCGAAATAAAATTATTTGGTTATTGGAAGAATTATTTTTTAATTTTCATTAATTTAAATTACATGATACTTCAAAAATTTGTATAATAGCACCACTAGACTACGTTTTTGTGATATTATTCCATTCGTCCTATATAAATATGTGCACTTTTCATTTCCGTTTGTCCAATAAAAATATATGCATTTTTATTTATGGAAAGTTGTCATTAACTCATATAAGTCAATTTATTTATAACGTATACTACTATGACCCACCATTACAACTCATTACACACTAAATAATGTGGGTTTCACTATCCACTAACACTACTTTAACTACTCTTGTCTTTCTCTCTCTTACAGTTGTGCATTAATTCTTGAGTCATTTCAAATGTACATATTTTTATGTGACAGATGAAGTATTTTAATTTTCTAATGTGAGTTTTTCATGAGCAATTGCAACATAATGACTTCTTTTTTGTTTGATCACAAGTGTACCGAGCCCATCTTTGTGATAATTAAGTCATATTTTTTTCATAATATTTCAAGGTTGTTAGTTTTTTTAACATAAAAATTTGTTCTCTTCACTTTAATCTTTCAACATCAATTTCTTCATTTTCGTATTCAAAAGACTCGCTTCAACTATTTAAGGTGGAGGAAATATCGTTATATATCGATAAACAACACTTTTTAGGGCATCCACAGCGCTACCAAAAATTTGGGGCCGAACCGCACCTAGAATTCAACTAGGGCCTGCAAGCGTTGGAGGTGGTGGAGGTGTGGTCTAGACTGCGCTTATCGTTGCGAGCACACGAATCAGACCTCAACTCAATTTTTTTTATAGTAAAATGATTTTTATTTATATGTTTTTGCCTTTTTAAATCCACAATATTTTCATTTATTTTACATATTTTCTTTATTGATAAATTTTTTTTTTCTTTAATTATTTAGAAACTGTAACTTTTTGAATATTCAGGACTTAGCAATTTTTATTAAGTTCTTGGGTTTGTAATTTATAATTTACGAATAAACAATGAATTTTTTTGAAATATAAAACGTTTTCAATTTTAAGAGTAATAATTTGAAGTTGTGTATTGTGTAATTTAATTTGTGGCATGAATAGGGCCTAAGATAAGATCATTTGTGAGAATTGTGACCAGGAATAATGACACATAGAGGACTTGATGCCTAGGGCAGGATTTGGATGCCCTTATACTCACAGGCCACAGCAAATAAAATAATAAAAATAATAACTAATGAGAAAAAAAATAGTAGTATGGTGAGAGCGTGTGGCGCAAATGAAATGCGCTCATCAAGAGAAGAGATGTATTGAATCTTGAGACTTTTGCAATGTTCAACACTCCACTGTAAGCGCATCTTTCATACTTTTTCTTTTAAAACTGGAATCCATATTTATATATCTCGCTGCTATTCTTCCTTCCTCTTGATTCAGGATGAGATCTTTTCTATTTTGTTCATGTAAAACGGAGCTATGTATATTTGTTCCTTACTATGCTGCTCGCTTTAAATTGAGATATGATAAGATTGTGCAGGAAGGTTTAATTGATTAACTTCTTCCTAAAATTGGCTGTGTAAAACTGGGCTTTTTGAAATAAAAGGTTCATACTTCATTTTCTTCCTAAAACTAGGTTATGAGCAAAATTGAAATTTTCATGATTATGATTTGTTTTGTTATTTGTGATTGTGTGAAAAAATGGTTCTTGAATTTCAAGTATATGATGGATTCTTGACAGGAAGCTCTCTGTGTCTCGATTTCGCACACCCCGATTTGTTCTCCCTAATTCAGGCTATGTGATTGGGCTAGCAAGAACTTCAGAGTTTAGTGCATCCCTTGTTAAGACTGCATCTCCTTTTTCCAGCATTGCCCTTTCAGTTTCATGTAGAGCAGTTAGAAAGAACCCTGATCTAAGGGATATAAAATCTGATCCGCCGGAAGAGGCCAATGCTACTCCAAACTTTCTTACAAATGTTGATTGCGAGGATGACAAGGAGACACAGACGGATAAGAGTGATCATGGAAACAAAGGGAGAATTCCGTGGAATAAAGGGCGAAAACACAGTGAAGGTAACTGTTTTGAGAAGTTCATCCTAATGGAAGTGTATTTTTTTAGATGTTATGAGGTCTAATTGCTGCAGTGGGATCATGCAGAAACTCGAGAGAGAATCAGTCGTAATACAAAAGAAGCCTTGAAAGACCCCAAGGTGAAGTCGTGTAAGAATCAGTCAATTTGGATTACAATGTGTTCTTGCTTTATGAAACGAACGAGTTTGGAGAATTCCTTTTAATTATGTTAATAAGTATGCTCCTGCAATTTGAAGTTTATCTATTCGTATTACACTTCTGAAATAGATAGGTTGCTGCTCCACTTCCTTTCATTGTTAGGTTTGCTTCATGGATTAGCATATCTTCTTCTCTTTGATGTGCTTGATTTTTCTACAGATTAGAAAGAAGATGTCTGAAGCTCCTCGAGTTCTCAGGTCATTCCTCACTTCTTCAATTCATCATTACTAGAAGAAATTGATATCATGAGATAATTTGCTTTGGGTGCATACATTGATACAGATCGATCTTTCAGTTGGAAGAGATATAATCTTGAAGATATGATGCAGTAAATTAGGAGTGTTAGTTTTAATTGTTTATCATTATTAATTAGTTATTTTCTATATCTTTTAGTTATTTAAATAATTAGAGTTGTTTTTAGTTGAGAAAATTACTCCATCAGTAGTCTATTTAATAGGATTGTTTAAAGAGATAGGTATCAGATTTTGGTAGATCAGTTTCGGGACGGCAGTAGCCGTAGGCGTCTGCGGAGGATTTATATTTCAGTTCTTGTTCTTACTTTCCATTCAATAAAAGTGTCGAGAGATTCCTCTTTTTCATTTACTTGTTTGCAACCCAATTGAGTGAGTTATTATTCAAGCACCTCTCGTGCTTGTCTCTTTGAGGGAAGCCTTTACTCCTATCAATTGGTGCGGTGAACGTGGAAATAATAACCACAAAAAGTGTGGCTTCTGTCCAATAATAGACCATCGTTCACCGCACCAATTGATAGGAGTAAAGGCTTCCCTCAAAGAGACAAGCACGAGAGGTGCTTGAATAATAACTCACTCAATTGGGTTGCAAACAAGAAAATGAAAAAGAGGAATCTCTCGACACTTTTATTGAATGGAAAGTAAGAACAAGAACTGAAATATAAATCCTCCGCAGAGGCCTACGGCTACTGCCGTCCCGAAACTGATCTACCAAAATCTGATACCTATCTCTTTAAACAATCCTATTAAATAGACTGAGGCCTACGGCTACTGCCGTCCCGAAACTGATCTACCAAAATCTGATACCTATCTCTTTAAACAATCCTATTAAATAGACTACTGATGGAGTAATTTTCTCAACTAAAAACAACTCTAACTATTTAAATAACTAAAAGATATAGAAAATAACTAATTAATAATGATAAACAATTAAAACTAACACTCCTAATTTACTGCATCATATCTTCAAGATTATATCTCTTCCAACTGAAAGATCGATCTGTATCATGCATCTTCATCATAGAAAATTTTTGCTGATCAGAAATCCATAATTTTTGACAATAATGTTTCTAATGTTTTTGTGTCTTGGTTGTTCAACTATGAGGTCACTGTTGCTTTAAACATTACCCTGTTTGGTTTTTGAAACTGGTTTTTTCTATCTTAAACTTGTACAGTAATCAGACGAAAGTAAAGATACGTGCATCTCTCACAAAGCTGTGGGGAAGGCGCCTAAGATCGAAGAGGTCAAGAGAGAAGTTCTTGCAATCGTGGCGTGAGAGTATTGCATTAGCTGCTAAGGAAGGAGGGGCCGATCAGCAAGAACTGGAATGGGATGGTTATGAAAAATTTAAACAAGTAGCCGCCCTCGAGAAAGCAGAGGAAGCAAAGAGGAAAGAGCTGGCGCGTGTACGGAAAGATAGAGCAGCAAAAGTGAAAGCAGCATTAAAGACGGCAAGGTTGGCTCAAAAGAAAAGGGAGCGGGAAGAAAAAGCTGAGGTTAGACAAGAAGCTACTAGAAAGAGGAACAAATGGTCAAAAGAAGAGAAAGATAAAATGGTTGAATTTCAGGGGGAAAAACTGAAGGAGAGACTAATGAAGGTAAAACAATTGACTTACACGATATGTTATTATCTGTTTTTCCTTCTAATCTAACCAATAAAGATATGGAACCGTCTTACAAATCTAAATTGTCTTGCCCCAAGTACGCATGTTTGTTCATACGAGTATGAGTAGTTTAGTAACTAGAAATCAAACTTGGGATTTATAGCGTGTAAATGTTCATAATAAATTATGTTCTCTAGTCCACCATTTTTGTGTGAATCGGTAACCAAAACCCCCTTGATCGTGTGTCATTATTTGTTTGTAAACAGATTCAGAGAAAGAAATCGATTATCTCTCGAGTAAGCAGCCAGCATGAACGAAGATGGGAGAAATTCGACCTTGACCTTGCAGAGGGGAAGCACTTGCAGAAGGATATTTCACTTGCGGATCAGATTCGCATTGCAAAGAAGAGAAGAGCAGAACTGCTGCTGCTTGACAAGCAAGACTTGGTTCATCTATTATAATTTTAAATGTATTTATTTGAATAGTAGGTACTTAACAACCTCCACAGTGATATACTATTAAGCATTATTCGATTAACCTTCGATTTTAGCTCTGCAGATTTTATAACTTAATCATTCTTAACCATGTATGTATCCATCGCCTTTGATGTGTGCCGTCGCTGTCATTGCCTTGTTGTCTTGCGACACCTCCTGTAGAGTCGTAGCCAACACCGTTTGTCTGGTGTTGTCGGATGTCGCTTGCCTCATGAGCATCGAAGCTCTTCGCCACAAAGTTGTACCCCGCAGTCTCCATCATTTGTCTTCTTTTTCTCAAAATTGCATTAAATTAATAACGAAAAATATCAAGTCTATATGGACTTAACACTTGATAGAAAAACTAGGAACAAAAAAATAAATTAATTTTCCAATGGTTGGGGATTATGTGGTGATTTAATGAAGAATCAATCACATTGTTACTACATCCATTCAAAAGTAATCCTAAGCTCAAACGCGTTTAACTTGCATCCGTACACATTCTAGAGATGCAGCGTTTCCATGCAGTACAATCAAACTCGAGTTTTCTGACATATTCCAATCGATTGTTTTTGACGTGCACCCAAGTTTGTCAAGAACTAAGGACTAGGAAGCTTCTTGGTATGATGGAATGGAATGGTGGAATGAAATGTGATTCCTACTTCCATTCTATTCATTTGTTTGGTGTGATGGAATGAATGAGTAAATGGATAAAAATGCAAAGGAAATCCAAGGAAATCCACATTTCATTCATTCCATTCGAACCTCCATTCCATTCCATCGTACCAAGCATGCCCTAGAAGAATACCAAATTGGACAACCCTAATGTGTTTCAGACAAGGGTGTTTTCCTTTGTACTATAAATACCAATAAACTCCTCAATCTTTGGTCATCTAACCCATGTCTTTGGCGGTATAGTGGTCGAAAGCTTCAAGTGTTTAAACACTAATTATACTTTAATTTCCTTAAATTAATTCCTTGATGTTTTTAATCCAAATTTTACTTTATTTCGCAAGTCGAACATAGGGTTGTGATCAATTGAGATTTTTTATGCTAATTGAGAAATGAGATGCAATATCAGCCACTCATTTTTATTAAATGAGTGGTCCAGATTTTGCCACATAAAAAACATTTTAGATTAATTAATTACAAAAGGACATAATGGTAATTTCCATAAAAATTGGCAATCTCATTCTACGAATCATGAGATCAGGGAAGAATCCCAACCCAAATAATGGCGGAAAAGAAGAATTTCTCCACCCCCTTTCCGCCAACCTCCCCTTCACTCAGTGCTTCAAATCTGCGCGCCAAGCCGCTCTCCTCCGGTACAGCTGCTCCAAGGACCGCGATCTCTACGTCGCCGGCGATTTGTACGACAACGAAGTCCTCACTCCTGCCGTAATCGTTGTTCCTCGCCGCCGTGTAAGCTCCTTCTCAACCCCTAATTTATCTCCTAATCTCTAATTCCGATGTGAGGTATTCGATTTGAGCGATTGAATCGCTTAATTGTGAGCTGCAGGGGAAGGCAGTGTATCCTAGAGAGAGAGGGGAAGAATCAGAAAGGTGCGTGGGTGGAATGCTTCTTTCATTGTCAAATCTGACAAACACGATTTGAATTCGAGCTTGGATCAAGGGGTTTCCGGTCAATCCAGCTCGGCTTCGCCGTTTCGTTTCTCCAGCGTGATCCCCGGCCACCGGAGGAAGCAGATTCGGTCGTTCTCGGTGGACGAGAGCTCGATCGGAGCGCAACAGAGATCGTGCTAGAACTGCGACCGCGGAATCTCGCCGGCAAGATGCTCCAACGAGGAGGAGGACGAGCATTGCCACGTAGGATCGAGCAGCTACTCGTCGGAGTCGCCGCAGGGGTGGAGGCAGACGCCGCGGAGGACTCCGACGGCCGGATGAGCATTGCACACTTGTGTTTTAAAGAAGGTTTGAAATGCCGGATGGCTATATTTTTTTCGATGTTGCGCGATCGCGATTGCGATTGCGATTGCTGCTGTGTGATTCCACTCCGTACAATAATTATTGTGAATTAGTTTGTGGAGAATCGGTTTGAATTTTATGCGATTAGAGGGCGAAATGTTTGGGGATAATTAGCTAATTGCGTGCTACATTTAGCTGAGGAATGTTGAAGTGTTTGCAGTGAGTTCCTGGTGATTTTATTTTTGTAAGATGCATTAACTGCTGGATTAATGCGTAGAGCTATGGCTATTTAATGATTTTTTTGTGTTTTAATCTCGTAAGAATTTGGCTTGTGCTGGTGGAGCCCGCATTATGAATGTTCATGATTTTGTGGACTAGTATAACTTAATTCTGTTGCTGCATTGTTTGATGTAAGTGGTGGTTTTAAGCTGGGATTCATGAAGAATCATTTGATGCTTTCTTCTTTGTGAAGTTTAAACTGTAGTAACATTTTTACAGTAGTGTGTGTTTGTTTTTTCTGTTGAGAAAAGCATGTGTTAGTAATTTTTAAGCTATGAAGAATGAGACCGAGACATGAGAAAAGAGAAGTACAGAGAAACTAAAGAAGTGAACCCTTGACATTGGTGCTTTAATTGTTTGGCAGACTTATCCCAATCCGCTACGCTTCAATCCTGCTTGCTCTGTTGCTAAGTGAGTTAAACATACTTTTCTACCTCTCAGATGGGTCTCAAGTATTGGACATATTTACACTTTGTTATGATTTCAGGCAGTATTTCGTCGACATGGATGATAGTGTACCTCAAAAGGTGGGCACACTTGTGTTTTAAAGAAGGTTTGAAATGTCGGATGGCTGTATTTGTTTCGATGATTTCAGCGCAGCAGAGATCGTGCTAGAATTGCGACCGCGGAATGTCGCCGGCAAGATGCTCCAACGAGGAGGAGGACGAGCATTGCCACGTAGGATCGAGCGGCTACTCGTCGGAGTCGTCGCAGGGGTGGAGGCAGATGCCGCGGAGGACTCCAGCGCGTGCGCGGCGGTGGGGAGGCGACGACGGCCAAAATCAGAACTTCTAGGATTGACATTTTGCTTGAGTCCTCTGGTCCGAGCCAGCCTAATGCTGATGCGGTCAGCTATTACGCGGTCGTCATCACCAATTACGGCCCTGGACTCGCTGTCGGCGGCCTCGATTCACTCATCGCTTTCTTCGTCCTCGTGCTTTTCCATTATCCTGTATTCAAATACAGGATTTTCATTTTTATTTGTTTCAAAATATGATGCTATCCTGCTTGTGAAATTTTGAATTCAATGATTTGTGGAGTTTGATCCGTCCATTTCTTCAATTTGGCTTCATTGGGAAATTTTTTACGGAATTTTTTTATGAATATTTGTTTGGACTTGATAAGTGAAATAGAATGGCCAAGAACGACCATTTTATATTTTATTTAATCTGGCCATTGTGGAAAAACCAATTTTTTATTTTTAATGAAAAAATAAATTTTATGAAAAATGTTGTTGACATAAATTATTTGTAAAACATTGTTGTTGACATGAATTATATGTAAAACGATTTTGTTGACATAAATAATATACGCCGTTGACATGAAAATATTTGTTGTTGACATTAATTATTTGTAAAATGTTATTGTTGACATAATAGTTGACATAAATAAAGTTTGTTGTCGACATCGTAGTTGACATAAATAAAGTTTGCTGTTGACATCGTAGTTGACATGAATAATGTTTGTTGTTGACATCGTAGTTGACATGAATAATATTTGCTGTTGACATCGCAGTTGATATGTGAATTATAAGTGTTATTTGTTAGTTGTTGTCATTTTAATATGAGTTGTTGACATTCGATATTCTCGGTATTGATATATGAATTGTAAGTGTTATTTTTTAGTTGTTGACATTTTAATACGAGTTGTTGACATTCGATATTCTCGTTATTGATATGTGAATTGTAAGTGTTATTTGTTAGTAGTTGACATTTTAATATGAGTTGTTGACATTCGATATTCTCGGTATGATTTGTGAATTATAAGTGTTATTTGTTAGTTGTTGACATTTTAATACGAGTTGTTGACATTCGACATTTTTGATATTGATATGTGAATTATAAGTATTATTTGTTAGTGTTGACATTCGATATTCTCGGTATTGATATGTGAATTGTAATTTGTTAGTTGTTGACATTTTAATATGAGTTGTTGACATTCGATATTCTCGGTATTGATATGTGAATTGTAAGTGTTATTTGTTAGTTGTTGACATTTTAATACGAGTTGTTGACATTCGATATTCTCGGTATTGATATATGAATTATAAGTGTTATTTTTTAGTTGTTGACATTTTAATACGAGTTGTTGACATTCGATATTCTCGATATTGATATGTGAATTATAAGTGTTATTTGTTAGTTGTTGACATTTTAATACGAGTTGTTGACATTCGATATTCTCGGTATTGATATATGAATTATAAGTGTTATTTTTTAGTTGTTGACATTTTAATACGAGTTGTTGACATTCGATATTCTCGATATTGATATGTGAATTATAAGTATTATTTGTAGTTGTTGACATTTTAATACGAGTTGTTGACATTCGATGTTCTCGGTATTGATATGTGAATAGTAAGTGTTATTTGTTAGTTGTTGACATTTTAAAACGAGTTGTTGACATTCGATCTTCTCGGTATTGATATGTGAATTGTAAGTGTTATTTGTTAGTTGTTGACATTTTAAAACGAGTTGTTGACATTCGATATTCTAGGTATTGATATGTGAATTATAAGTGTTATTGTTTAGTTGTTGACATTTTAATAAGTGTTATTTTATTGAAGATTTGAATGTTGAAGATTTGAAGATTTGAAGATTTGAATGTTGAAGATTTGAAGATTCGAAGATTTGAATGTTGAAGATTTGAAGATTCGAAGATTTGAAGATTTGAATGTTGAAGATTTGAAGATTTGAAGATATGAATGTTGAAGATTTGAAGATTTGAAGATTTAAATGTTGAAGATTTGAAGAATTTGCAGCTAGAGTTTTAGAGAGGATTTTAGAAAATGATTTCAAACACAATTTAATGAAAAGACAATTATACCCCCTTGTTGACATAATGTGGTATTTGTTGACATTTTGTTAATCTTGTGGATTAGTGGCCCATATTGCATCTCATTTCTCAATTTAGCTAAATAATCTCAACCTAACAAAAACATATATATATAAATTAATTCTATGCTTAATTAATTCAAGCCCAAAACTTCGTCAAACAAATACACAATACATAAATATAATTTTGTCTCGCAAAAATCAGATGCTCAAATTTAATTTATGAAATTCTCAAACTCCTACTTATAATAACTTTAGTTAATATGATAAATGATGAAAATACAATTATAAAATCAGAGCTAACTCGATAATCATCAATAACTTATCTCCAGGTGCACCACTTTAATTCGGAGAATTTCAATGTTAACATGCTCGTCCTCAAGAAGAACTCATTCACGAATCACGGCCGATTACAAAATATTCCATCGAATAAATTTAGGTAAGTTCGAACTAAATATTACTCCATTTTTATTATTTTAGTCCGTAATAGACACTTTTATTATGGTAACTTTTTCTCTAACGAGGATGGTGAGCTTGCTTCATTCCACGTTAACAATTACTCCAATTACTTTTTTAATATCTATCTCATATTTTATCATATTTTATCAATTGCACATTAAAATTGTACTATTGTATCATTACAAGATGTGTTATTTTTATGTGACGGATTTAGTACATACTCCTTCCATCCCGCCTTATGCAAGACACTTTTTGCGGCACAGGATTTAAGGAATAGTACCCTCCGTCCCACAATAAAAGTCATTCTTATTGTGGGACGGGTTTTAAGAAATATAAATAATAGTGGGTTGGAAAAGCTTATGGAATATGTGACTCACTTTTTTATATTAGTTTTATAATAAAATGTGAGTGAAGTGAGTTAGTGGAATGTAAGGCCTACTTACTATTTATAGTAAAATTGAAATGTGACTTTTATTGTGGGACGTACCAAAATGACAAAGTGTGACTCTTATTATGGGATGGATCAAAATGACAAAGTGTGATTCTTATTGTGGGACGGGGGAAATAAAATTTAAAGAGTTAAATGAAGAAAGAGTAAAAGTTTGGGAGAAAAAAGTACATGAGTGAAGGAATAAAATTAGGTGGGAGAATAAAGTACTCCATCCGTCCCATCAAGATGTCCACCTTTTCCTTTTAGTTTGTCCCTTTCAAGATGTCTACTTTTTATATTGGAATTAAATCTTTCACTCTCTCCTCTATCCTCATTAAAATATTCAATTACTTTTTCCACTCTACTTTATCACAAACAACTATTCCACCTATAATTCCGTACTACTCAAGAATGTGGTCATCTTAAGTGGGAAGAAGGGAGTAAGAAAGATGAAATGTATTACTCCATCTGCCCGCCATTATTTGTCGGTTGTCACTATTTTTGGTTTGTCCACCAATACTTGCCACACTTATTTTTTTACTGTTCCTTCCATTTCACTCAAGATGTCCACATTCTTAAGTGACACGTGATTTTAGGTGAAGTTGTTAGGTGGAGTAAGCACAAAGAAAAAAAATAGTTGAATATGTTAATGAGTAGAGAAATGAGAGAAATTTATTTCAAATATAGAAAGTGGACGTCTTGAGTGGAATAAACTAAAAAGGAAAGTTGAAAATCTCGAGTGAGACAGAAGGAGTACTACTTTTGGTAATGGATCTCACATTCCACTAACTCATTCTACTCATATGAAGTATTATTATAAAACTAGTATATAAAGTAAGATTCATTAACTTTTTCAATCCACTTTATATTATACTATACTCCCTCCGTCCCATAAAGATTGTCTCTATTTAACCGGACACGAGTTTTAAGAAATGTAATGTAAAGTAAGTTGAAAAAGTTAGTAGAACATGAGTCCTACTTTTATATATTAGTTTTATAATAAAATGTGAGTAGGAATGAGTTAGTGGAATATGGGGCCACTACCAAAAATGGTAAAAGTGAAATGAGACAAATTTTGTAGGACGGACGGAAATGGAAAAATGAGACAATATTTGTGGGATGGAGGGAGTATTTTTTAAAACTTGTGTCGGATCAAAGTGTGATGTTTAATGGCAGATATAGATGGTATTTGTTACTATAAACAGTAATGACTTACTCATGGTGGGGCATCTAAAAAGTAGTTAGTAAGTTGAAGAGTACATATAATACTCTCCCTCCGTCCCATTAAAGATGACTCATTTTTTTTTTTAGTTTGTCCCAACCAAGATAATCCATTACTAAAAATGGAAACATCTTTGTCTTTACTTGATTATCTTTTTCTTTTTACTCTCTCCACTTCACACACAAAATAAAGTTGCATAAATTCTCGTACCGCCCAAGGAAGGGGTCATCTTTCTTGGGACGGAAGGAGTATGATTATTAAAAATGAACAGAAAAAATAGAGTTAAAATACCACGTAAATAGTACTCTCTATTGTAGGGGTGTCGAAACGGGTAGCGGGTATCGGGAAACCCTTAACCCGACCTGCTACCCGTCGGGTAACAGGTACCCGCTACCCGATGATAATGGGAAACGGGGCGGGATCGGGTAGTTTGTTTTAAATTTTTGCAGGTATGGGTATACCCGCTACCCGTGCGGGTATACCCGTCAAACCCGATAATACCCGTTATTTTTAGGATTAGAATTTTCAAATATTTTGTTTTAGTTAGTTTCAAATCTATATATACTCCCCAATGATACACTTTATTTCCAATTATTATCCGCTGCCAAATGAAGGATTGCAAGATTGGTGAAAGTGAAACTTTTATTAGGTTAACGTAGTGGCTTTATAATAGAGATTTAAAATATTTAGACTTTTCTTTAAAGTTATTTATATTTAAACTTTTGATGAAAGTGAATTATTTTTTATTTTAGATTAAACTTCTGATTGGTGATTTAATTTTAGACATGCTTGATGTTTCTATCATATTTGCTTATTTGAAATTTAGATTTGCATTATATTTCATATGTAGTCATAGTATATTTAAGAGATGAGGAATCACCATATAGTTAATAGTTGGAAACTATGCAAATACAACAAAGTAAAAAAAATACAAATCTAAAATTTGTAGTGTAGCAACTAGCAACAATCCCAAAATTCATTTTAGAATTTCAAACATGTACATAAAATTATTGTATTAGATGACTAGCATTGATGATAAGCGAAAACTAAAAGCATAATACCATTGAATAATATAATACACAATTCAAATTATGTCCACAACTGCGGGTTTGGGATACCCGATGCGGGTATGGAATTACCCGTTTAACTATACGGGTCGGGATTAGGTAGTATAATTAGGGCTGGGGAAAAATACCGAAATATCGAAATACCGGCCTTATCGTACCGAAAAAATACCGAAAATACCGAATTTTCGGTATACCGTGACTTACGGTACGGTATGATACCTTACCGAAAAATTCCGGTAAGGTAACGGTATGAATTTTCAAATATCGCGGTATACCGCTGCATACCGAAATTCGGTATATACCGTAAATTAAGGTATATACCACAAAAATATAAACACAATTATATATAAAATATATTTTATATATTTTTAAATTATAAAATCTATTGTGAAATATAAATATAATTATGAATAAATTATATTTAATTTATTTTTAAAATTATAAAATATAAATAATATTCTAAAAACTCTAATTTTCTATTTTAATTGATGTTGAAAGTGAGGTATACCGCAAAAGTAAGGTATACTGAACTTCAGTACGGTATATCGAAAATGAGGTACGGTATCGGTATGAAAATTCGTTATATCGAAAATAAGGTATACCGAAGTTTGGTATGCCGAAAACTTTGGTAAGGTAAAGGTATGACTTTTACGCATACCGTATTTACGATAAGGTATACGGTATGATGATTTCGGTAAGGTATACCGTACCTACCCACCCCTAAGTATAATATTGAAGTTTTCGGATGCGGGTACTCGCAAAATCGGGTTTGGATACCCGTGGATACTCATTTCGACACCCCTAGTCTCTTGTTCCACTGAAGACATCACACATTACTGATACAAAAACTCCTTTATCCAAAGAAAAATGCTTCTTCCTTGGAATGGAGGGAGTAATTTCGAGCTAGAAAAAGGTTGGGGATTGTGGAGTCTTAATCTCTATTTTCAATTCATGCAAAAATTGAGGGAAAAGATAATTCAATCTAAAAATTTAATATGTAGTGTAAAACAAAAATACAAGATAAAACTTAACTAATCAAAGTAAAACAGTTCATTATCTATTTTGTTAATTTCAAATTATAAAAATTGATTTTTTTTCGAGTCAGTTTCAAGGAACTCCTCGGATAACACAGATTGAGATTATTCTAGAGAATCGCAATAACATAAAACAATCAATTCATCGAAACATAAGTATACCACAAACTAATTCATATCAATAACCAAGATGCCAGAGCAAAAAGAAATTATTCCTAAATTTAGATAATAAATTAAACAATAGAGAAGAGGGGCAAGGTTCTGTGGATAATAGTTCATAGAAACATGACTTGAAAAGCTAAGCATTTTTCACATATTTTAATAAAACTAAGAGCATAATAAACCAGTGCAGCAGAAGCAGAATTCTCAAGAAACAAGAGAACCACACAAGGTTAGGACACTTAGTTCATCTCGATATACATGTCTCAGTAGTTTGAAGAGGGAGGGAAATCTCTTCCTGGGATGTTCTGGCCTTGTGAAGGGTTTCCGGCATTTGGACCATAAGCATTCTGATATTGCCCCGGACCAGATCCCGGGTTAGGAGCAAAGTTGTGTTGACTTGGGCCAGGACCATATCCTGGGTTGGAGCCGAAATTGCCAGAGTTTGGTCCCGGGTAGTTCTGGTTCTGGTAGGGGCTTCCACCACCTGCATTAGCATATGGATTCTGATTTTGTCCCGAAGGAAATCCACCGGGACTCAGTCCAGGCCCTCCTGCAGGGAAGCCACCACCGTGATTTGGTCCGGGGCCAGGTTGGTAAGGGGGACCTCCACTGTTTGGGCCAGGGCCCTGCTGGAAGTTTGATGGATTGTTCGGTGGTGGTCTCTGATAGTTTCCAGTGTTGTTAGGCACAGGCCCACCACCCCCATTGTTAAGCTGTCCACCCATATTGGGACTGGGATTGGCTGGTGGTGGACCTCCATTGTAGTTTCCACCTGGGCCTCCAGGGTTCGGGCCTTGTAATTCTCTTCTTCGCTCGAAGTTTCTAGATCTGTCAAAGTTGCGAGGCCTATCATTGCGCCTGTTCCTCTCATTTGCCCGGGCATTGTTCCTCACCCATTCCTCATGATACTTGGGGTCATATGGAACAGCCTGCCCATTGATAAATGGTTCACCTGCATTACAAGATGAAAGGTGAAAGAAACTGTTATACTTTAATAATGGAAGCATATGAATGCGAACGAAATACTTAGTGAAATAGATATGACAAGAAATTCTATACCTCCGTAGTCCTTGTTTTTAACATCCAAGTATGAATCAGGCAGCACCCACCGAACCTTTGGCAGCTCTAAAGACAATAGGTTGTTAAATCTAGATTAATAGATCCCATAAATATTAATTCCAAACAAAGTACCAATGAGTAAAACCTTTACCTTTTAGCTTGTAAGAGAGTTCTTCAGAGACAAGTGCTCCAAATGCAAAGTAATGCCTTGTAGAAACCGAATATATTTTCATCCTTGCTTCTTCCTCACTGAAATTTCAAATGTTAACAAGACATCGCATAGAATGTAACAAAAGTATATTCATCTATGGCATAGTTCTAACTTCTAAGCAGGGCACGTCAAAACTAATGCGCAGTCACTCTAATAAATCAAAATTGAAAAGAAGTTTTTACCCCCTAAAGCTAATTAGTATTAAAAAATGATGCAAAATAACCACTGGGCTCAGCATTTCCAGCATTCAATACCACCTTCATCATATTCAGAAACATCCAATTATCATAACGTTTACAACATAACCAGCAAGGCACCATTCATCATTAAAATACAAAACAGAACCCTAGATATACACATCGTATCTCTAGCAATTCAATGAACATCACAAAAAAAAACACAGATGATTAATAAGTCTAAAATTGTCAAACGATATACACATCATATCTCTAGCAATTCAATAAACACCACCAAAAAATATCAACATACATAATAAATAAATCTAAAATCGTCAAACCTGCCAACCACCATAGCAAGCGTCTTAATGTAGCTATCGATGATTTCATCTCTAGTCGGATCGCCCTCTGGCTTCTCCAAAACCACGAGCCAGTGCTCGAAATCACAGCCGTCGAGCAGAATGGTCTCCTTCGGGGGGCGATTCGACCAGTTAGGGTTCGGATCATTCAGTGACGACGCAGTCTGGCGAGTGGAGAACGCTCTGGTGGAAATCGACGGAAGCAGGCGGCGGAAATAGGAGGCGGAAGCCGCGGCGGCGATAGGGCGGAGACGGAAGAGAAATGAAGAGGAATTCGGCAGAACGGCGGAGACGGAGGTGCAGGAGTGGGAGAGAGCCGATGAGAGAGGCGGCTTGGTGGTGAGCAGGGAGCGAGCGAGGAATCTCGTTGCCATTTTCGCAGAGCGAAGGTTTCGTAGTCGCTAAACCCTACCGATAGTGTGGAAGCTGAGGAGGAGGGTTTCGGGGTATAAATACACAAATATTGTCAAAAAAGCCCCTGCTTTTTCTAAATATTGCTAAATGAGATTTCCATGAGTCGAGAATTGGTACACAAACTAAAATAAAGAGCAATGAACGATATTCTCTACAATATGCGATAATTACGCAACTGAAGGTTAAAATTTAAATTTTTTTACAAATTATATCGTTAGGATATACCATTAAATACTATTAATAATATGGTCTACACTATCCACTAACATTATTTTAAGTAGCATTCTTCTCAGTCCTCTTACTTTACTAATAGACATTCATGTTCTTATTTTTATGGAACGGGTAAGTATAAAAAGTTTCGCTAGTATTTCATTTTAATATGTTCCCTTATTTATGTTTTTAGACGTCATTAACTATTTTCCTATATCGAATACAAAAGGACAAATTGGCTTAAAAATCATGAACTTTCATAAAAGGTTGGTTTTTCCCGTAAACTATAAATATTGCATAAAAAATCGTGAACTTTGCTTCCATGTGCCGATTTCGAATATCGGGTATTCCGGCTAAAATGGCGATATTAACGCTGACATGGACGATGAGTTGGCTGCTGAGATGGATTTTTTTTTTTTTTAATAAACTAAAGCATTACATATTATACTTATTATACTAATAATACTTATCCCTAAATCCCCGAATTGACTGAATTGACGCAAACGAGAATTGGCAAACCCTTCTTCTACCTCAAGTGCTCCCATCTTCAGCGTGGTGACGGCAACGCCTACGACGGCTAGGGCGGCGGCGGGACGGAGGAATTGCGACGAAATCGCGACGGGATGGAGGAGGAGGAATAGCGATGGGATGGAGACGAAATCACGACTGGATGGAAGAATTGCAGCTGGAGGAGGAGGACGTGATGGAGAATTGCAGATGGAGGAGGAGGAATAGCGATGGGATGGAGGAATTGCAGCTGGAGGAGGAGGAATCGCGATGGAGGACTTCACGATGGGAGGAAGAAATTGAAGAAGAATAATATACCCTTGATTAAATTTAATTTTTTTTATCAGAAACTACACAAAACGACGTCGTTTTGTGCGTGTAATAACGACGTCGTTTTGTGTATTAACAGCCGGTATGCCAGTCACAACTCCGACAACCACGTAGGATAAGTTTTGGCCGGAAATATACCGGGTTGGGTCTTACAAATTTACACAACCCGGCAAAGTTCACGATTTTTTTACGCAACATTTAGTTTACGGGAAAAACCAACCTTTTATGAAAGTTCACGATTTTTAAGCCAATTTGCCCAATACAAAAGGCTTCATCATTATTTCGTTTTATACAAAAAGTTATACTCCCCCTCCTCATAATATATGTCATGCTATTCTTTTTAGTTTATCACACAAAAGATGTCATATTTATTTTTTTGGAAAGAGTTCTTTCTTACGTTAATATAAATATACTATCTTCTCTCTCCACTCATCACATAAAATAACATCTCCTAAAATCTCATATCACATTACTCAAGTGTGTCATTTAGACGGAGCTTGTATCATTGTTTTATATTGGCACTTCTTTTTTTTTATCATTCTTTTTGTTTTGTACCCACATCCATGTACATATGACATAATGTATTAAATGGAAACGTGGATGAAACTTTTTGTATATTTTATACAAATTTTAGACAATTTATATCAATATGAAACAAATGTGAAATATTTTGTATGAATTAATTAACCTTACAATACATGCTCCCGTTTTTCCCATTTGTGTCTATTAATAGAAGTTCCCTTCACATTTGACAAGAGAGCATATCTTGACTGGTTCAATTAAGTCCGGGGCCTTGTAAATAGGTCTATGTCTCTGCATTACCGGAGAGCTTCTTCGAAAGGCCCGTGATGAAGTAAACATGACAACAGATGCATTAAACATCGCCTTCTTAATCGAAAACCGAGGAAACATGTTGCCAAGATTAGAGTTTGCCATTTTACCAAACAAAAAAACTCTCACTTCTCTTGTTTATGGAGTGGATACATCATGCTGTTAAATAAAACATTTTATGGTGTTGGAATTAGATACTAGACTTTTTCACATTTTATTTGATGAAACAGTTCCCAATTTATTTCAAATTAAAGTAATTAAATGCTAAATAACCAGGGTAGATAGCTATAAAATTGAACTATCTTAGAATCAATGAAGGGAAAATTACTGGGTGCATATAGATCAAATACCATACTGTTATCAAAGTAATGTATTCTTATACCATATGATCATCTCCTACAACGTAGGCAAACATTCTTAAAAAATAACAGATGCTTGATGTGTGTAATCAAGGAATTTCCTGTAGAAAAAGAAAGCTCCATAACCACAACTAGTGTAGGAGTAAAACCATGGAACCATCCTCATGAACCAAAGCTACAAGACCAACACCAAATCTACAGTTCACAAAACCGATGGAATTGCCAGCACTCTAGAGGGAAATAGATGATGATTGACAGACAATGACGACAGCAGTTATAAGCTGTCAAAAGGAAATTAGCTTGGATCACACTAGCTGATCTGCTCATCACTATAGTGTTACAATGACTTGGGAGAATTCGCTTATGTGGCTACGATTTTGATATTCTCTTCAGTAGTTTGTACAAACCGAACACGTTATTCTGCTGCCAGAGATATGGAATAAAGAATGAACGGTACTTGGGAGGTGACATTTCGCGATCCATGTAATGCATTGCTGCCATTACCTGTGAATAAAACAATCAATGAGATAACTGATAATGTTTTTGTGCACGTGTGTGTGTAAGAGAGAGCGAGAGTTCAGACCTCCCATGTATTCAAGTCACTCCCACGAGGAATGTAAGGTCTTTCGAGATGCAGCTCTACAAGGAAAGTGCATTTGGCAATATCTTGGAGCTGCATTGTTATTAGAAGAAAGAAATGGAGAAAAGTTAAGTCATTGATCCTAGGAAAAAATATATATTCTCAATTTTTTTAGTAAACAGGAAGAATGAGTTACATATTGTTGATCTGTTGCCTGGTTCTTGTTGTTAAAATAGGGTGGAGCAGCAGATGTGCCACCCAAGGTAACGTTGAACGGAAGAGGGAGAAGACCTCGGAATCCATCGTCTATCCATCTCACTTCTCTGATGTACTCAGGGACAAAAAAAGATGATGGGAATCTGTGCCATTCACTTCCAACACACAGGACTGAACCTATAATACGTACAAAACTTTGGCAAAGTGAGAAAAGTGTAAACAAAATACACACAACACCAAAGAAAGATCCTGGAATATTTGAATAACATTTTTAAGAGATACTGCACAAACACAGCTAGATTATATCAAAGAATATCCAGGATATAACAGAGAATGCAAGTGTGCATATTTGTAAATCTTGTCAATGCCTAATAGGGTTATAATCTATGGGTTATGCTGAGAATCCTCACTATGTATACTAATGTGGTACCCCGTACAAAAGAAGCAGGGGTGTTAGCTTTAAATACGCCGTCTTTAGTCTACAGTTGCCAAATTGCAAGCCACATTTATAAAACTCTCGGGCTATATTACTATCATATTAGAAAAATACTAACACTAACTGAGTCCAGCTTTAAGATTTATAAAGCAAATAGCATTTGACAGAAAGATAACATTTTATAAAAAAAGATTATGTCAAGGGTTAGAACCCTAAGAGCTCATTTTTCTTTTTTAGTAAACTATCGGCCTAAAAAGGCTAAGGCCAAAAGTATAGCAATCCAGGCCCACAGTTCGGATACACTAATGATTTTTTAAAATAGAAGGGAACTAATGATGGCTGGATAGAGTAAAGAGTTAGTTATAGTTTATAGCCTAAACACTGAAAAAAGTTCATTACAACCTCAACTTTGATTTAGCTTATTTTATAGCCTGAATTCTGAGATTTCAATTATAGCCCAAACTTTGAGAGGTTGTTAAATTATAGTCAGCAACAATGTCAAGTTTGTGGCTCATTTCCTATTGTTTAAAAGCAAGATTCATTTAATTGATGTATGGGCTTTGCCTACAGTTACAAGACAAATCGACAACGTTGAGCAATGAGGACAAATTTTACTGGAAAAGAGCGAAGAACGACTATTGTCACAGTTTCACCAAAATGTGTCCAATACTGAACCTAAGTTGTTGAGTATCAGTACATCAAAAAGATCGAATTGTCACAGTCGACAAAGTTCAAGCATCAACGAAGGAATTTTATAAAAAGACTGAAAATATGCAACAAACTTTGACAATATTGTTGCTACCGGCTATAATCAAACAATTTCTCAAAGTGCGGACTACAATTGAAAGTTGAAACTTTACTCAAAGTCCATGCTATAAAAAAATAAATCTAAATTAGACTATAATAGAATTTTTTTTTCCAAGTCCAGCCTAGAAAATAAACTAAATCAAAATTGAGGCTATATATACACTGAGAGCGGGAAAGTAGCTATAAACTATGATTAAACCAAGGGAATGTAAAAGGAGGTACCTACCTTCCCCAACATCATCATAGTGTTCCAAATGTTTGTAAATCTCCACAGGAGCTGAATAACCATTGATTAAGGAAAATGTCCTAGAATGAGAGGCACATAAAATGAGTCCAAGAACCAAAGGCCTCACTGCTTTTGCAATCTGTAAAACCACATCAAGATTAAGTTCAATCAGTTGATTCTGCTCCAACCGAGCCAAATCATAATAATAAGAAGATTGTTTTCTGAAGAAAGAAGCCACACCGTAACAAGAAGAGAAGGATCATTAGGATTGTACTTATCCCGAAATAAATCAGGAAGGCTCTCAATGACAGCTGAAGCAGAAACACAACTAAGAGGGTATATCGGATAAAGGAATCTGCAAAACATCAACCACCATTGTCATCTATATTCAGTGTACACTAGCTAAGTACATTTTACCTCTCTGATTTGATGAAAAGATACTAGAGCAATCATAAAAATTACTCCCTCCGTCCCAAGGTAGATGTCTCACTTAACCTTTTTAGTTTGTCCAACAAAAAATGTCACATTTCTTTATTTTGGAAAAAATCACATTTATATATACAAATATGTTTTCACTCCACTCAACACACAAAACAAAATCTCCTAAAATCTTGCGTCATCACCCAAGTATGAAATCTATATTGGGACGGAGGGAGAATTATTTTTTCAATTATATACTGATATGAACGCATCGATTTTCTTGAACTAGTGGAGTGGATAATCATGGAAAGTGGTAGTTAGAAGATCACGAAGAAGTGAGCATTTTCACTCCACTCAACACACAAAACAAAATCTCCTAAAATCTTGCGTCATCACCCAAGTATGAAATCTATATTGGGACGGAGGGAGAATTATTTTTCCAATTATATACTGATATGAATGCATCGATTTTCTTGAACTAGTGGAGTGGATAATCATGGAAAGTGGTAGTTAGAAGATCACGAAGAAGTGAGCAGAGGTTACTCCATGGGCATCAGTTACTTTCTAATACAATAATTATTACTTCTATTAAGTTATTATCATTATAGTATTATCTTTTGGAATTCCATGTGTGAAGAGAACATATATGGTAGGCCTGGAAAAGAGCATCAAAGTATATTATTAGAGAACGATAATGTGGCCAAGACTTTCCTTGTTGGAAAAAGTTTTGAATACTTTTTTCATTCTCATTGAATTCTGTAAGGTTACCATGCCTACTGTACGTTACACTTCTATTGCAAATATCTTATCGAGAGTAAACGGACGAGCCGCCTTTCACTTCGAATCATATACAGTGTCTGCTAACAAGATATCCACAAACCTGAGAGAGTCTTTGCCCATTTTGCTTTAGAAGTTTAGGAGTTGGATACACATAGAATTTCATATAAATGTTTACGTTAAGATAAGGAGACAATCAGATAAAAGGAAGTTTGGCAGTATTTAGGCGTTTTCCAATTTAAGAAATAGCAATGATCCACAACAAAAATATATCCCTCCGTCCCACCTCAAGTGATTTATATTATTTTTTTATCCGTCCCACCAAAAGTGAGTCATTTCCCTTTTTGGAAAAAACCAACACTTTCACACTCCCTACTTTATTATATTTCCTACTTTATTCTCTCTTCACCTCTCTACTATATTCACTCTCTTACTTTATTCTATCCACTTAACTCACTAGTCACTAAAAATACATTTTAATTAAATCCTATGCCCAAAGTAGCGCCTCACTTGAGGTGGGATAGAGTATTAGTGTTTCTACTAGGAAGAGAAGACTTAGTCATGCAACACCTTTAGAGACAAAAAGTGCATAGATTAAGGATAAAGATTGTACAAAAGAAGCCAAACCCAAAGAGGATACATTGAGAAAATTTAAAAAGTTCAAGACTTGAGTCAAAGAAGAATTTCATTTTTACCTCTCTTCCTTGTGCGGCTGCAAAGACATAAAAGCTAGCCAGATATAGACAGGTGAGATGATGACTAACAACTCCGGAGCATATTTTTTCTTTACAATGGGAAGGATCGCAATGAAGAGAAGCGCAAGGATGAAACAAAAGTTGAAGCTATTGAACCCATTCTTCAGGTAAAACAATGGCCCTTCAGTACCATATAAATGGCTCTCTCCACCACCTAAAACATTATATATCAATAGATTGAGAATGGATGATGTCCACTTTCCATAGTAATATTGGTCAACAACAACCGATAGTGCCTGTAGAATTTGAAGGGACGTGTGTAAAGACCATATCAAATAATGGAAGAATTAGAAAATTGGAAGAGATGACAATGTTTATAATAGGTGTATGAAGAGTGGAGCACGAATTTGGTTAGACATGTTTAATTTGTCGGAAAATTACACTCACCACTAGAAAAAGAGAAGTGATGACACCAGACAGAAATGCATGATAAAACCTTTTCTTGAGGGAGAAAATTGTAAGTGGCAGAAATGCTAGGACTGAGAATGGCCAACCAAGAATAACTCCAGTGGCCGCACTTAAAACTGCAGCTGCGGGCTTCTCGAAGAGATAAAGTGCTGATGATAGAGACATCGCATACATAGAGAATGAACTTGGAAGGAAACCTGTATGTGCAGCAGTAATCATGAGTTGATGTGAGAATTTGATGAGAATTCAGGCCTCAATGCTACATGCATTGTTTAGGTTAATAAGTCAAAAGTGGTATCTAAACAATTACTCCTTCCGTCCTTTAAAAATAGCAACTTTTGAAGCAACACGGGTTTTAATGCACGATTGGTAAAGTAAGAGAGAGATAGAAGAAAAAGTGATTGAAGTATTGTTAGTGGAGAATGGGCCCCAACTCATTAGAGAGAAAAAAAAAGCTTCCTAAAATAGAAAGTGCATAATTTTAAGGGACAGACCAAAACGGAAATAGTTGCTATTTTTGAAGGACGGAGGGAGTCTAATTTTTGGGAGTAAATGGATATCCATTATCGACCCTCTTCTTTTTTTAAGTCAGAAGTGGAAACTTCAAAAATGCGTATAATGAAGAGTAAGGACCAGGTCATATTAATTGCACTTACTAGTGCTAGCAAAAAAACAACCGCTGGCCAAGCATAGCATTGCCAGTGTATACGAAGCGAGACGTTTCCCATACTTTCTAGAAAGGGCCACAACAAGGGCAGCATCCGCAATTACAGAGAGAATACCAAGAAAAATCCTAACTGCATAAAAGACTCTCACCTGAGTTTTTAGATTAAAAAGAGTCACTATGAGTAGAAAAAAGTGGGGTTCAGCATAAAAAAAGGAAGGGATTATGAAGAGACATCTTACTTTTTCTTCTCCAAACCACCAAGAAGCAGGCAAACCGACCAATTTGTGGAAAATAATGTACAAGTATGACCTCAACGCAAACTGGGAGCTGCAGAAGGATGCATAAAGGATGTTGGAATCAAATTGTAAAACATGACACTCTTTATCAGAACAAATTTTGATTAGTTTTGTACACTTCCAAGGAACACATTTTAACAGACGGTCACTGACTCTAACAATAGCACAGAGAGTGAAAAGTCTTAAATATCTGTAATCACAAAAGATAAAATTAAGTATGATAATAAAGAGATTCGACGTTGCAGTTATAGACATGGCGTATATCCTTGAGCAATTATGGAACAGAACATGTCAATGTTAATGATATTTCCATCTCCTTCAAGGCAATTCACAACTAAGGAACGGTAGAAAGGAAAAAACACAACAACAGACGAACAGATCAGTGAATCAATCGCCGCAAAAGAAAACCTAAGCGATCAACGAATTGAAAACAAAAAATAAAAATGGGCGGTGACCTGTATTCCCAGGTTTGGAATCCGGTGTTGTAGAGTAGGAAATGGAGAGGCTCCCAATAATTGAAGACCTCGTCGCAGTCGTGAATAATGTTGGATGAGGCGCTCATGTAGCGCAGCACTGCCAGTGACACCAGCGGCAGGAACCACCCGAGCCTCTGGTCGGCGGCTGGCTTATCCGGTTTGTCCACCTTGGAGTAGGGAGAAGGGGTCTGGAGATCGGGCGGCGAGGAGCGCCGCTGCCTCGTCGTTAGAGCCATGTAGTGATGCTTTTTCCCTCTGTTTTTTGCTTGTGCTTTCGGTAATGTCAGTCAGCTCCGCCTCCGGGTCTTTCACTTTAAACCGCTCGGGTTGGTACCCAGTAATAAAGTTTACTAGTACTCCCTTTTCTTTTTCCCTTGTTTTTTTTTCCTCGAAGTATACTACTCCTATTTTCATTGTTTCGTAAAAGTATGTATTATTCAGAAATTAATTTACCATCTCTATTTCATAAAAATATGTGTATTTTCCATTGTTCGTTTCATAAAAATATGTGTTTGCATTTTTGGAAAGTGAAAATTTATTTATTGATTTTAAGAATAAATAAAATTATTATTATGTCACAATAATTGAAATGGTGGAGAGGTAATGGAGTTGGACTTGCATACACGAATTCTATGGCTCGAATTCGATTGAACTCAAATTTTTGAAATAACTGCTGAAAATCAAGCCCCGGTCGAACCGGTCGGTTCATCCGGTTCAAAACAGCCCAACCTCCTGAGGGCTTTATATGTTCAAAACACTGACTATAACCGACCGATTTTCTTATCGATAAGCGTGCTGCTATTTTAATTTTCTGAGAAATACTCTCTCTGTCCATTTAAAATGAAACGTTTTCCTTTTTTTGGCTGTCCCATTAAAAATGAAACGTTTGTTAAAATGGAAACAACTTTCTCTCTATTTTTTCATTTCTCTTACTTTACTCAACCTTCATTAACTCATAAAATAACACTACATAAAATCTCTCCTGATTTCCAAATATTTCATTTTAAGTGGAACGGAGGGAGTATATGGTAATGAAATATAACTCATTATTATTTTCTAAGCACATAAATTATTTCATATAGTGTAATTATCTAATAGAACTCATAAAAATATAAAAACGACAGTACTTATTCCAAATAAATTTGATTTGTTTTACTTCTTTCTACCGCACTATTCACGCCGGATTTGCTTCCGAGCACCATTGATGGTACTTGGAAATTGCTTTGTTATATTCATCATTTTACATATTTTGTGGCTATGTAGATGTGCTCGGAAAATGCTCAGTTATTTTAATTTTTGCTCAAAAATGTGCTTGCAATGTTGTCAGAAATTTGCAAGCACACCTGTGCTGCTTAGTGTTTGGTGGTTGGATACGATTTTCCAAAATAAGAATGTAATATTTTTTGTGGGATAAATTAGAAAAAAAAAGTGTGATATTTATTATAGTACGGGAGGAATACCATATTTTTTCAATATTGTATTATATAAAGTTCAATTGATAGTTTTGATAACTTACATAGACCGTTATAATTTATGTTTTTTAAAGTATAGTTCTATTAATAATTATATTAAATAATTTATAAATTTTGCAAGATCAATCACACGAGTTTAATACGATGTGATAGAACTATTTAAATATTTTGCAAGATTTGATAAATTTTGAACTTATGTACTGTATAGAATAAGTTATATGTAAATACAAAAATAATGAGTTACGCTATACTTTACAAATAGAAAAATAAAATAGTAGCACTGTTATCTATAAGAAAATCGCTAGCTAATTATTAATCAATGAAAGAAAGAAAAACCAAAAAAGGCGAAAGAAAAAAATAATAAGAGAAAAAGGAATAAAATACTATAGCACCGAAGTGAATAAAATATTTAAAGGATAGAAAGAAGTAAAAGTAGGAATTTCATATTTGCGTTAAAACGACCGTGTTTCACTCCACAGCACCCTCTGATGTGATTAATCCACATTGGAGGATCCACTTCCCTCTTACTTTATCAATTTTATCTTAATTCTTGTGCTATATTTATTGTTCATATTTTTATGGAATGAAACGAGTATAATTTAAAAAGTAATAGAGAGCAAACAATGATAGAAAAGCAATATTGATGGATAGTGGGATATACATTATTATTACTCCTTCTGTCTCACTTTAAGAGTTTCATTTGAGTTCGGCACAAATTTTAACAAATATAAAGAAAAAGTGATGGAAAAAATAGTGAAATGTTGATCCTACTTTTATATAGTACTCCCTCTGTCCCACAATAATTGTCACTCTTATTGTGGGCACTAGTTTTAAGAAAAGTAAAGAAGAGTTGGTTGAAAAAGTTAGTGGAATGTGAGACCTACTAACCATTTATGGTAAAAATAAAGTGTGACGATTATTGTGGGACGGACCTAAATGGAAAAGAATGACAATTATTGTGGGACGGATGGAGTATTATTTTATAATAAAATGTGAGTGAAAAAAGGTTAGTGGATTGTTGGGCATATTATCATTTATAGAATATTCTAATCAGGACTCCTAAAGTGGGATACTTAAAAATAATAAATCGGGACTCCTAAAGTGGGACGGAGGGAGTAGTATTTAATGATGAGCTTGATAAGACTCGTTACAAGCATGGTTTTATAGGGGCTTATTACACTAACATAGTTGATAATGTGAGAAAAAGTGGTGAATTTGAGTGTGTAGGGGCTATAAAGTGTTGAAGCGGCAAAGTGTAGGAACAACTTGATCACTCGGAAAGAAGCGAAAAATGATCAGAATCGAAGATAAGTTGGTCAGTTGCGGACAAGTAATGAAGCCTGCTTAGACAACAAGTTGATCAAGTGGAGTTCACCACAAGAGATGATGAGTCATAGGAGAGAGAAGAAACATCAAGGGCATTAATGTCAAGACATGATGGGCTTACCCTATGGATTTGAGCCCAATGTCATCCTATAAATAGTAGAGAGAGTGTACACAAGAGAGAGTTCGACACCATCATCATCTTTAGTCACCTCATTTTCATACTTTACATTCGTAGCATGGAGTAAGCAAGTTCGTAGCAGTTGGAGTCATCGTTCTACCCCTACTTTCCTCTCTTCTTCCTCGTCAAGGAAGGAGAGACCTAGATCTGTCAAGAAGTCATCGTAGTTTGTGTTTTCCTTACACCCCGAGGGGTCAAAACAATTTCTACTCTGTTTTTAGTTCATCTTTTCCATAACTCAGTTGTTTTAATGTTTTTCTCCTAGTTGCTACTCTAGTTATCTTTCCGTTTGTTAATCGATCTTTAAATCTTTGTTTTGGATTCTGCTTTAGTTGTGTTTGTTAAAGATCGTTTATGAAATGAAGTTTTTAATGCACGATATTTTGGATCTGATGTTTTTTGCTTTCATTGCTTTCGTTTAGTTTTAGCTCAATTCTGATTCAAAGTTATATCTGCATAATTTAGTTGTTCAAGCTTAGATCTGAGTTTGAATGGAGTTTGCGATGCATGTTAGCAGGGACGGATCCATATGAGGATCACAAGGGGCAATTGCCCAGCTGAAAAAAATTATTTATACTATTTTGATCATTAATTTTTAAATGTTTTTGAAATATCCTCTATATATGCCCCTTCTCTACTTCTTAAAATATCTTTATATATACTTTTGCCCCATCTGTATGGAATTTCTGGCTCCGTCCTTGCATGTTAGTGTAGATTAGTTGATCTCTGAGTTAGATTATCTGCTGATGTTTGCTTGCTGTTCTGTTTTCAATTTCTCGTAGGTAGATTTACGTTTTAGTTCGTCAATAACGAGGCTTTTAATTTTATTGGGTTTGGAGAAAATAGGATCCACATTTCCTTGTACAGTTTCCTCCCATCAGCCATTTAAGAATCCACAATTTTCCATTTATATATAGGACAAGAGGAAGAGGAGTGTGGTGTTTAGAAATACTACCAAATAGGAGTACCGAGTACCAACAAAAGCTTTAATCACTAATAATGAAAATGTTAAGCCACTGCAAAACTAAACTACACCGCTATCCTTTTGTTATGAAGTACTCCTAGAATAAACTTATCAGACATTAAACGCCCAAAATTATTAAACACAAAAATGCAAGTCACCTCATCGATATAAGGCTTATTAGACCACATATGAGGTGGTAATTGGGCACCCCATGAATCAAATATCTGTGTGTATGCAATGAGGTCCACTTGGTGGACAATGTATTCATCTATTTCCTCTGCAAAAAGATAAGTAAGACAGAAGATTCCTTGGTGCAATGAAATTTGCACAATGACATCACTGGCTTGACTAACAAAGGATCTTCTTCCATTTCAGATAATCTAAACTAATTCAACAGATTTAGATCATTTACCAGTTACTAGTAAGATTTCAGACATAATACTTCTAAAGGAACACATTTAATGATGAAAGCTCCTTGTTCTTCTCTACTCTTCAGCTGATCATAGATGCTTAAATTTATAGGCCAAATTACACCAAAATTCACCATATATTATTAGAAAAAGAAGAAAAATCAAAATCCAATGCGCTGCGTGACAAAAGAGACAAGAGTGCATCAGCTACAAAGGTGATTGAACCAACCAACTGATGGTGCCAAGCTCAAGAGGTGGCTCAGCCTCAGGATAAGACCGAGAGCGCTGTCGAAGTGGAGGAGGATCCTGATAGTGCTCGCAAGAGGGACCACACACGCAGCTGGAGATTCTCGTTTTATTGATTCGCATTATAATCGTCATCATTCAGTAATCTACAAAGCTTCTTTCTTCACCTCAAAACATCCTTTTTCGTTGCGAAGTGCACTCACAAATTGAGTTACGAAATTGAACTAATTAACCTCTTGAACCACCCACAAATCGAGAAACCACAGACATGTCATAATGAAATCAAAATAATGTTATATTCATATGCCAATCAATACTTTATTATACACAACAGAAACTGAATGTTCATCATTCTTCAAACTTTGTTTGTTTGGAACATCTCAGGACACCAACTAAGATGCCTAGCATGAAAAATTTCAAATAAATGGCTGTATATAATTTTTTATCTCTCTCTCTTTCTTAGTTACAGAACACCAAATAATTAACACAATGTACAAAAACAGTTTTGACTCCTATCTGCCTTGTGTCCAAGTGATTGTAAGTTGATTATGCGAAGCTGTCGGATTGGAGCTGTTGGAGCTGTGATCGATAGAAATGTCCCTCTCCGTGAAGAAACCTGGCTGCTTCGCCTGTGGCAGCGTCACTTCATTCCCCAGCATGAACACCACAGACGACATGTTTGGCCTGTCGTCTGGGCTATTCTGCACGCACAGCAGCCCCACATGGATCGCACGTTCCACTTGTCCCAAGTCGAACGCCTCATCCAGACAAGGATCAACTAGTTTTCTCAAACTATCTTCCTTGTAAAGACTCCACGCCTGCACACAGTTTCAGTTGCTTCAGATGATCAATCACTTAAAAGAATAAGAAAAAGTGAAGAGTACTGCTTACATGTCCAAGAAGGTTGAGATTATGGTCTTTAAGGAGGAAACCTCTGTTTCTGTGGCCGCTAACAAGCTCCAGCACCAGAACACCGAAACTGAAAACATCGGATTTGACTGAAAACAACCCGTCTATAGCGTATTCTGGAGACATGTAGCCGCTGTGAAAGAGTAATTCATGTTAGGATACATATGTTTAGTAAAATCAGATTTATTTAAACTTGATTTTCTTACTATGTTCCAACAACTCTGCGCGTCTGAGCTTCTGTTTGGTTTCCTCCGAAGCTCCTAGCTAATCCAAAGTCAGATATCTTGGGAATCATATCAGCATCAAGCAATATGTTGCTAGCTTTGAGGTCGCGGTGGATGATTCTCAGCCTCGAATCTTGATGAAGATATAGTAGCCCTTTAGCAATTCCGTTGATGATATCGAAGCGCTTTTGCCAGTCAAGGAGCCTACTCTTTTCTTTGTCTGTCCAAACATATGTATGATTAGAAGAGAGCCAAAGTGAGTTTATATTTAGAGTTAGGAAAAAGTTTGTCACCAAATAACGTTAAGTCGAGGCTATGATTAGGCATGTATTCGTAGATCAACATGTACTCCTCTCCTTGAGCGCAAAATCCCAGAGTCCTCACTAGATTACGATGCTGAAGTTTGGCTATCAGCATCACTTCATTTCTCAGCTCGTTCACTCCTTGGCTCGACGTCTTTGACAAGCGTTTCACAGCAATTTCTTGCCCGTCTTCCAACATGCCCTGAACACCATTTTGAAAATGTGAAATGCCAACTATGCCATACAAATAACTTGAAATTGCAAAGAAATAGTAGCATCTTTTACCCTATAAACAGGTCCAAATCCGCCCTCACCAAGCTTGTTCTTGTTTGAAAAATTATCAGTAGCTTTCATGACCGTAGGCAAGCTAAAGAACGGCAGCTCCCCTTCTTTCACATGAGTTGCATTGAACAGCCCTACAACTGCACAACATCAACATCAAATTCAATCACACAGAATCTACACAACTTAAACACATAACTATACATACCTTCATCGTTCATACTTGTATCATTCTTTCTCCTCCGGCCATAAACATAAACGAAGATTAGGCACACAAAAACCATCACCACTACCGACGTAGTACTTGCTATAACTATAGTTCTTGTTCTCCCTCTATTTCCGCCATTGCTGCTCGTGCTCGACACATCTTCAATCAAATAAAACCAATCATCAAAACTAATCTATCTCACATCTTGTTGATCAGAAGCTTCTTACTTACCACCAGGCTCAGAAGCAGCCATTCTAATATAAAGATCCTGGCCGGACGAAGCCATAGCTCTGATATCGATCAAGTCGCCATGGTAGTACAAGCAACCACTCCCGTCTCCACTGATATTGAGCTGAGTATACGCCACACACGAACAGTCCCTCAAGCAATCCAACTGGCACTCCGCAAGGCTCCTCCTCTCCACATTGTAAGTAGTGTTGCGAGTATCAGGCAGCTTGATGGCAGAGTACTTCAAAAACTTATCCCCAGCACAGCTCAACGCAATCCTCCTCACGCACCCATCCGACCAGTCCGCACGCCCCCAGCTCTCCGGATCCCTCGGCACAAACCTGTCAAGACATCCGCACGACGGAGAGGTACCCGCATTGCAGCTGCCGTGTGGACCGCACCGCGCGTAATTGTCGCAGTTGTCCACCGGCAAGTTGGTGTAAGATGCCCACGAATTTGTCCGATTGTTCCACGTGGAGCGCACTCCCTCACCGTTGGGATTCAGCCTCGACATCGATAAGACCGAGTCCCCGATGATGCCCTCTGTATAACGCACCTCGTTGGGGAAAATCTGCAGCGACAAGTAGTAGGTCGGGTCGTTGCTCGTGTCGGGGGCCCCGCTCCAATAGAGCCCGTTCCACGGCCCGATCCTGTACTGGATGATATCTCCCTTCTTCAATAACATCTGCGGGTATCCGGTGGGGTCCACGTGCGACGAATACTCGCCTTTCGCGGGATCATCGTCGCTCTTCCACGACGAAATGTAGGTCTCGACGCCGGTGACGTAGTTCCACCCCAGGCGGATTCCGGACAACAAGGTATCGCAGGGGTAATCGAAGCTCTGCCACGTAAATCTATCATCGTTTGCATCTTTGACGATGAGATTCCCGGAGTCGAGCAATTGCGCGATTGGATTTGGGGCTGGAGTCGTAAGCGCCGACGACCAGACGGTGCTGTTAGTTCTGTTAAGAATAGCAAGGACGCCGGGCGCCGTCACCGTTAACACGCCAAATCTGTCTGTGAGCGGAGACTCTCTGTTTGCGACCCACACATATGTGGGAACGCTTATTTTGCTGTACCAGATTCCAACGTAGCGATTGGTGGAATTGTTGAGGTTGAAGAAACCGAGCTCGAATACTCCGTTTGCAGAAACGAGTGTTTCTCCATCAGTGATTCTTGCAGAGGTGGTTATGGTGTCGCTTGCAGTTGCAGTAGAACGGATTAGCAGAAAATAAATGAGTAAAAATTGGTTTCGGAATTTGTCCATGCCTGCAGCTGATGTCTTCAACTTTGACATCAGATATGATATGGCATCATCAACCTAATTCCGGTCAAAAATAAACGAAATCAAGTCGTCGTTCAAATTGATGCTAAACTTATTTATTTTCCCACAATGGCGGCCGACCCAAATGTAATTTTCGCTGTATCAATGAAAGTCAAACTTCATCAATTTATTAAGTATTACACTTATTTTGATCCTTAACATTCGCTTGTGCAATGGAGTGCTCAACTTTTTCTATTTAATGTCAAGAAACTTCCTTCAAAGTCCAAATTTTATCCACTACACAATGTGGTACTGTATATTAAAGCAATAATAACCAAATCATATCCTCAATAAATGGAGAAATTTGTAAATAGCAGATAAAGAAAGATGAGAAAAATAAGATATAGGAAAAAGGTAATGAAATAATATTAGTAGATTTAGGGATGGCACGGTACGGTATACCGCACCGAGAATGTCATACCGCATATCGTACCACAAATTGTGGTATGACTAAATGCCATACCTATACCTTACCGAATTTTTCGGTATACCTTTGAAAACCTTTACCTTACCGACATTTCGGTATGCCGTACCGTGTTGCGGTATACCGCGGTATACCGCAAATCATACCTGTTTGATATATAAAATATTGAAGAATTGAGATTTAGAATTAGGGCAGAATAATGAATTAATGATGGCTGCTACTGCTTTACGAATTATGCTTCTAATCTTTCTTTAGTTTTAAAAATATAAATATTATAATTTTATAAATAATATATATATTAAAAAAATATATCTATTAACGGTATATACCGTAATTTTGCAGTACATACCGTAATTGCGGTATGATGCGGTATACCGCGGTATATGCAAAATCCATACCTTTACCGTACCTTAATCTACCGGTAAGGTATCATACCATACCGAAAAGTGCGGTATACCGAAAATTCAGTATTTTTTCGGTATGGTAAGTGCGGTATTTTGGTATTTCGGTATGTTTTGCCAGCCCTAAGTAGATTATGGAATTTACGGTATTAATGGTGTCCAATTAATTAAAAAAAATTATATTTAAACTTAGTTTAATTTTGGAGGAAAGCCCAAAAAGATAAAATTAGTCTTTTTTTTAGAACTGATTTTAGTTTTGCTTCAAAAATTTTAGGTTTTAAAATTTAATTCAATTTAAAACTCATAACAATCAGATCCACTAACCAATTTGATATATAAAAACACTAATAACAGATCTGTATTATTTATATTTACTTGTTTCCTAATATTATTCTATTTAGTACTAGCAAATTTGATATATAAAAACAATAATAACAGATCTATGTTATTTATATTTACTTCTTTCCTATTATTCTATTTAGCAGTAGCAAGTTGGTTAGGGTACTAGCATTATTTGAAAATACATTATGTTATTTTCATGTTTATTGTGGGTTAAGTAGAATATGGAAGTCCATGCTCGAATGCCACGACAATTAGTGTCAAGCCATTGAGAAGCTAAACGTTTAGACACCATCACGTCCCAACGGATGCTCAGTTTGAAGCCAGTCGCAGCATGAACACGATCTTGTTAATTGGAGCATGTGGTTCTCTCGTTGGGTTGGTGATTATGTCCGAGCGCTGGATGAAATGCCTGCTCTACATACCCGAAGAGACCCCAAATGGGATAGTGCCATTCTCTCCCGGTAGGATGGGTGCCACTGCAGTGTTTGTTGTGTGTAACCACTGGTCACAGTCACCGGAATAAAGATGGGAGGAAACTCAATAGTCTTGAGAAGGAAGACCAGAAGAAACGCAAGAAGATTTAGTCATTAGAGAGAAAGATGGGTGATCTCTACTTATCCTAAAGGATTTGTACAAGGACTCCATCCATTCCATATCAATTGATTCATTTTTCTATTTTGAGAAGTTCCAAGATAACTGAGTTATTTCTATTTTTGGCAAAAAAATAATCATTTCTTACTTTATTCTCTTTCTATCTCTCTTACTTTATTCACTATTCACTTTAACTTACTATTCTTAATATCTATGCCGAAAAGAAGCGTTTCTGTTAAGAAGGAATTGAGGGAGTAACAATCAAAGAAAACCGAATGTTGAAGGATACGTGGCTTAGATTGCACAACAACTGGACCGGGCCAAGGACCTCTACAATTTCAACTGATAGTCACCGTAGGTCGACAGTCAGAACCTGAAACCCTAAGGTTTCACCGATTACCGCACACTACGTTCTACTCAACACTAAGATATCACCACACTCACAAGGAACTCGCATATACGCCTCACAAATACAAGGATATCTCAGATCTCAACAAAAGAACCGCAGGAATCTCATCCAGCTTAGCAAGTCGAACACAGAAGTTGAACTAAACTAAGCATCAGACCTTGCAAAACAACCCGGAGATTGCTTCAGCTAGATATTACACCGTTCAAACTCATTAATAGGAAAGAAGGAACAGACGCAAGAGATGATCGAAGGCGGTTAAAAAAAAGAAAGTTCTAAAGAGAAGCGAAAGAGAAGCCAAAACCCTAATCACAAGAGAGAGATCATATGAATGGATGATTGGAATGAGAGAGACCAAGGGTCGGGCCAGTTTAACCTCATAGAAGAAGCACACTCAAGATCCGATGGCTCACAGCCTCAATCCACGTGGAGTGCCACATGGCAGCCATCAGTGATGCCTCAATAAATGATGGATTGACCTACATTTGGGCCAACACAACATATTTGGCTCAGATGCATAACTCAATTAAATGTTGAGCCCAATATGCATTAGGTTCACAAATAATATCCTACAATAGTGTTTTCGTACTTTTTGTTCTTTTGTTTTTTATTTCTATTTCTCATTTCGTCATAGAAACCATCCCTCTTTGATTGTCTAGATAGTTATCGAGATTATGTAACAATACTTACTCCCTTTGTCCCTTAAATTTTGTCATATTTTTTCATTTTCGTCCGTCCCACAAAATTTGTCACATTTCACTTTTTACGATTTTTGATAGTGGCCTCCATATTCAACTAACTCATTTCAACTCACATTTATTATAAAATTAATATTATATAAAAGTAGGACTCACTCTCTACTAACTTTTTCAACTCACTTTCCATTATATTTCTTAAAACCCGTATCCGGTCAAAGTGTGACAAAATTTAAGGGATGGAGGGTGAAAGTCCAGTGTTATCGATGTGTGTAGTTAAAGTGTTGGTCAAGTTTCTCAGATTCAGAGAATCTGCTAGATCACAAGGTCTAGGAACTCAAAGAATCCTCGAAATCCTCGGTCGTTGGACACACAATCTTTTTCTGTTTCAAAAACCCTCAACCCAAGAGACTAAGAACTAGCATAAGGAAGTAGGGATCGAATCCCACAAAGATGGAAGCGTAAGAAAGCATTTAAGAGATTTTAGAAAAGGGGTTGGCTGCTGTCCCGCAATTTTGGGTTGAGAGATTCCACTAGACTGAAATTGAAATTAACTACCAGCTAGATCTACGAAACTAAAGACTCGCATACATGCGTCATACCCAAAACTTCGCACAACTCAATAGGATAGCAACAATGATTCCTCGACCTAACAGACAGAGATTACCTAACTAGCTAAACATAAATCAAACATGCGGTGGGGACCATCTCCCAAAATTGCAAAGGTACGAATGAAAAAGCTGCAAATAACTAACTACGAATTCAACTAACATCCATCTTCATATCTTCAACCGATTCAAGCATAAACATGAATAAAATAGAGCAACAACCCAGATTAAAACAGAACACGGTGACTCGAACGTCGGAAAACACGATTCACTTGAAAATGCTCAGATCTACGATTGCTAGACGAAGTAAACTAAAAAAAACAATAAACAGAACCTAACAACCATGCAGAATTTAACAGATCTAAACATCGGACGCTTCATCCGCTCCGAATCCAAGCAGTCCACAACAAACCACAGCAAATTCCATCTTTGATCACTCCGATCTAACCAAATTCCTCCGATCAACTACAATCCATCATAATTCAACTCCAACAAAATAGATCAAGTGCAAAAAGCATCCATAGCAAGTAAATTAACACAATCTTCGTCGAAGACGAAATCAATATCGGTATGCAGGAGATGGGTAAGTGGCTGAGCAATCTTCGCGAAGTCCCTTATGAATCTTCTATAAAACCGGCATGCCCTAGGAATCCCCTGAATTCTTTCTGATTCGTCGGGTAAGGTAACTTCGAAATCACATCGACTTTTGTTTTGTCCACCTGTATGCCCCTCTCCGAGACTACATGGCCTAGGATGATTCCCTCTGGCACCATGAAGTGACATTTCTCAAAGTTCAGAACCAAATTCTTTTCCTGACATCTTCTCAACTCGAGGTCTGGGTTGGCTAAACAGGAATCAAAAGATTTCCCATACACGGTGAAGTCGTACATGAAGATCTCAATGCATATCTCCAGTAGATCCGAGAAGATACTCATCATACAATGTTGAAAAGTGCCTGGCGCATTGCACAGACCGAATGACATTCTTCTGTAGTCGTACGTACCAAATGGGCACGTGAACGTAGTCTTCTCCTAGTCTTCGGGATCTACATAGATCTGGAAGTATCCATTATATCCGTTAAGAAAACAAAAATACTGTTTTCCAGCCAGCCTCTCTAGCATCTAATCAATGAAAGGCAATGGGAAATGATCCTTACTAATAACTTCATTCATCTTCCGATAGTCGATACACATTCTCCATCCTGTCACCAGCCGAGTGGGCACCAATTCATTTTTATCATTCTTGACCACTTGTATCCCTGACTTCTTGGGCACCATGTGGACCGGACTGACCCATTCACTATCTGGGATGGAGTGAATAATGCCTAGAGACAGCAGATTAAAAACTTTCTTAAGAACTTCCTCCCTCGTGATCGGATTCAGCTTACGTTGTGGATCCCTATGGGCCTTTGCACCTTCTTCCAATCTGATGTGGTACATGCAAAGATCAGAGATAATTCCTAATAAGTCTGAGAGAGTCCATCCTATGGCTTTCTTGTTCCTTCTGATCACCTCCAGTAGTTCCCTTTCCTGCTCCTCGGTCAAGTTGCTGTTGACGATGACTGGGAACGTCTCATTTTATTCCAGATATGCATACATGAGGCCTGGCGGGAGCGTTTTCAATTCATTCTTAGGTGTACTTTACTACTTGCTTCCTGGGGCAAGGGATTTTTCTCTGTCGCATCAGTCGTCATTCCCTTCTCGGACACAGAAGAATTTTCCACACTAGCCACATGGGCCAATCCCCTCGACCTGGCTGATTCCGGATTCCTACAAAACTCTGAAATAGCATCGGCTAGCTCTTCGTCTGCTAACTCCCTTGTGTGCATTGCCTCGCACCATCCTGCTACCTCTTTGACAATAGAGTGGCTCAACTCTGAATTATCAATCTGCTCCTGCATTAACTCAGTCTCAAGATATTCCTGGACCAGGGGGTTAATAACATCGATAGCATGCAAATTTTCAACATCTAACGGTTTTTTCATAGCTTCATCAATGCTAAATGTATATTTCTCCCCATGATAATCCAGGCATATGGTTCCATCAAAAACATCAATTATTGTCTTAGCGGTGCGTAGAAATGGTCTACCTAAAAGCACGCCGCTAGACTCAACAGATTCATTCTCACTCATTTTAATCACATGAAAATCAGCCGGGTACAAGAAATCATGTACTTTAACTATTACATTCTCCAGCACACCTTCGGGGCAAATGCATGTCCTATCAGCCAATTGGATTACCACCTTCGTGTCAACCATTTTAACTCCTATCAACTTCTTATATGGAAAGCGGTAAAACATTTATCGACGCCCCTAGGTCACACATAGCATGTTCAATTTTTATGTCACCCAGAGAAATGGGTAAAGTGAACATACCTGGGTCAGTGCATTTTGAAGGCATTCTCCTCTTCTGTATCACTGCTGACACGTTCTCTCCAATCACTATCTTTTCATTGGGCTTAGTCTTTCCAGCAATGAATTCCTTGATGAACTTGCTAAAGGTAGGCAGCTTCAGAACCTGCAGCAATGGCAGGTTGATTTCCAACTTGCCAAAAATCTCCATGAAGTTCTCAGTATCATCCTTCTTCTTCTTAGCTTCCCCTCGGTAAGGGAATGACTTCATTCGTTTTAATGCACTGTGGAACCTCCAGCTGAAGGCTCACCAGTTTCCTTCCTTACCTCTTCAATCTCCACCTCTGGTTCTGGGTCTAGGAAAAATGGATCAGCCGCTAGGGGTAGCGGTCTTTCCAGATCACTTTCCTGAAGACCATCCTCGACTCTAATGTTCCTTATCTCCGTACTCCTTCGGTCAGGAACTAAACTCTCCCTCTCCTGGCTTACCACGGGGGGTACATCTTTATCATCCTTCATTACTGGACCTTCATAGCCACGTCCTGATCTCAGAGTAATCTGACTGATATTTGCTCGGTCGGTGGTTTCACCGAGGTTGGTATCCTTCCTTCATTCCCTCGCATTTCGCCCAGGGAGGTTGCGATTTGGGACAATTGTTTTGCCATCATTTCTGTAACCGCTTTGTGTTCCAGCTGGGAATCCTAAAGTTTATGCATCACATCATTGTTGGATTGCATGTTGTTCTACATATGCTGTTGAGAACTGACTAGGTCATGCACCATATCATCGAGATTCCTCTGGGGTAAATAGTTGGGTTGACTGGAACTCGATCCCTGACCATGGTTCAGTCCGCTCCCCTGATTCAGGTGGAAGTTCCCTTGACCTCCTGTGTTGATTTCCTGACCCTTGATTTCCTTGGTGGTTGAGCTGGAAGTGCTGATAATTCCCGGCGGTGTTTCTCTGGTGTGGCGGCACATAAGAGCTCCCTTGGTTGTTCTGGTTCCTATTACCCCAATTAGATTGGTCCCCTTGAGTTCGTTAGCCCCAGTTATTCTGCCCCTCTTGACTCTTCCCTGACCAGTTCGAGTTGTGATACGGCCCTTCTTGATTCCGGTTGGACCAATTCTGTTGGTTCTCAGCTGGACCAGGATTTTGAGGTTGAGGTTGTTGGTTCCCGCCAGTCCATCTGAAGCAGGGGTTGTCCCTCCATGGGGCATCTTTAATATTCCATAGGTTCCAACCTGTATTCTAGTTATTCTTATTCCAATTTCCCATAGCGTTCGCCTGGGCTTGGTATTCTCCATCACCCGACGGACCATAATAGAGTTGGAGTTGATTTTCTTCTTGACCTGGAAACTTCTCATTCTCCTTTGAAACAAGAGGGATTCCTCTTTTCAGTCGCGCTGAGAAGTGCCCTTTCCAATCGATCTATTCTGTCACCCACTCCTTCTCCTTCCTGCTCTTGCACTGCATTTTCGGAGCTTCTTCTAACAAGATTACGCGGGTTATCATAGGCCTTCTATGCATCGATCAATCTCCCCAGGGTTTCTCTTGCTTCACTTGCTTTATTCTTGGTGAAATTTCCTCCACTCGAGGAATTCATCAGATCCTTGGACTCAGGATTGGCTCCCTCATAAAACAGGCAATAGGTTTCAACCTCCATCATTCTGTGGTTGGGGCAAACATCGAGCAATCCCTTGAATCGAGACCAATACTGACTCAAAGACTCATCGTAGTCTTGTTTGCACTCCAAAATCTCCTTCTTAAGGGCATTGATTTTGTTTGAAGGGAAGAAGTAATCTAGGAATTCCAACTTAAAATCCTTCCAGGTACGAATTGAATCCTGTGGCAACCTTAACAGCCATGTGTTGGCTTCTCCCTTCAAGGCGAACGGGATCGCGCGCAGGCGATAGTCTTCCTCCGTCGCATCATTTGGCCTTTTCTGGATGCTGCACAACTTGCTGAATTCGTTCAGGAACTCGTATGGACACTCATTCCTTCACCCTGTAAAAGTAGGTAGAACGCCTAGCACATTCGTCTTTATGTCAATGGACCTCTGACGCTGATTTGAAACAATAGCCGGCTCGTCATCTAGATGTGCAGTGAGCGAACCGATCTCGGGATTAGGATCAACTAGGTTTGCCATGTCACCGACTGCTTCCTCCTCTGTTTCTGAGTACTCTGTTTCTGATGATGACTTAGGGTCTTCTCTGCCTGACGAATTCCAATCTTCGTCACTGTCTGAACCAAACAGAAATGGATTTCATGTCATTAGCCCCGATCTGGTGGTGACCGTAGATGTTGTCTCCTAAATTCGCCACCTGAACTGAACGTTCCCTTACCCAGATGAGTTACTCCAGTTTCCAAACCGTGAGCCTCTGCTCATAAACTGAAAAGGAAAGAAAAACGAAAAATCAAAACCATATATGCCAAAATCTCTAAACACAATCACAAATTATGCCATCCATCCCCGACAACGGCGCCATTTGAAAGTCCAGTTTTATCGATGTGTGTACTTAAAGTGTTGGTCAAGTTTCTCAGATTCAGAGTATCCGCTAGATCACAAGGTCTAGGAACTCAGAGAATCCTCAAAATCCTCGGTTGTTGAACACACAATCTTTTTCTGTTTCAAAAACCCTCAACCCAAGAGACTAAGAACTAGCATAAGGATGTAGGGTTCGAATCCCACAGAGATGAAAGCGTAAGAAAGCATTTAAGAGATTTTGGAAAAGGGGTTGGCTGCTGCCACGCAATTTTGGGTTGAGAAATTGACCAGTAGACTGAAATTGAAATTAACTACCATCTAGATCTAGGAAACGAAAGACTCACATACATGCGTCATACCCATAACTTCGCACAACTCAACAGGATAGCAACAATGATTCCTTGACCTAGCAGACAGATTACGTAATCTAGCTAAACAGAAATCAAACATGCGGTGGGGACCATCTCCCAAAATAGCAAAGGTACGAAGGAAAAAGCTGCAAATAACTAACTACGAATTCAACTAACATCCATCTTCATATCTTCAACCGATTCAAGCATAAACACGAATAAAACAGGGCAACAACCCAGATTAAAACAGAACACGATGACTCGAACGTCGGAAAACACGATTCACTAGAAAATGCTCAGATCTACAATTACTAGACGAAGTAAACTAAAAAAAAACAGTAAACAGAACCCAACAACCATGCAGAATTTAACAGATCTAAACATTGGACGCTTCATCCGCTCCGGATCCAAGCAGTCCACAACAAACAACAACAAATTCCATCTCTGATCACTCCGATCTAACCAAATTCCTCCGATCAACTACAATCCATCACAATTCAACTCCAACAAAATAGATCAAGTGCAAAAAGCATCCATAGCAAGTAAATTAACACAAAACTTGAAATTAACCATCAAAACTCAGAATCAAACACCATCATGACAGAAAATAGAAATTCCATAGATAGATAAGCAAGTTTTAGCAAAATAAACTAGCGCCGAGCTTCGAACAGCGAAGACTCGGAAGAATCCAGGACATAAAAACAAATTGAAAGCAGTAAATTGTTTCTTCGCCCTACGCAAGGACGGTGGAACACAACGATCACTCAAAAACGAACCCCGCACCCCATGAATTTCCGATCACCCCAAGTATGTGTAGAAGTGTGTGAAAGTGAGCTAAGAGCTGAATGATGATGTCTCATGTGTGTTGCGTGCTCTCTATTTATAGATGTGGAGGTGATCTTCTAGAATCTTCGTTTGAATTCTCTTCTTTGCCCTCCATCTAGCGATCTCCTCCGTCTAGCGATTTTCTCCTTTTCTGCTCACTTTCTCGCCAAATTCCTTCACCATGAAATTATCTTCCTTTCTTGCTGGACCTGACGATTTCTTCTACACATCTGGCTTAAAAACTGTGACAGACCCAGAAATTCGTTGAATTTAACCCCATAACCGATGCATGAAATTAGCCTTATCAGAGGGAGTAATTCTTGGTATTATAGTCTCTATGGATACGATCTCTTTACTTAATACTCCCTCTCTATCACTCTAAATGAACCATTTTCTATTTCGGGATGTCTCAGTCTAAATGATATATTTCTAAAAATAGAAACATCATCCTTTATATTTTTTCCCCTCTCTTACTTTATTTTCTCCATTTAAGTATAAAATCTTATATTGAAATATAAATGCTCAATTTAAAGTGGGATTAGGAGAAATATATACTATATTATCTCCATACACGTTCGTATCTAAATAAACGTGGGTCAATGAACCATCAAACTTTAGCCATGAATTTTCATTGATTTTCCACGTATATATAGTTACAGTACAAATTGTAGATGTCCAAAAAATATGATGAAATTTTAATTATTTAGTATTTCTGACTTCTAAGCTAATACTTCCTCCATCCCAATTAAATTGAGTTGTATTCTTTTTTGGAATTTTATAATTAAATTAAATCATTTTTTTTTTTGACAAAAAATAAAATATCCAATCAGTCTTAATTTATTCCATCACCTACTTTACTCTTTCTTTATCTTTCCTATATTATTCATCTCTCATATTTTTCATCACAATTTCTTAATCTCTATGCCCAAAAATTTTGACTCAACTTAGTTGGGATAAAGAGAGTATCAATTTAAAAGTTGCTATTTTCTGTCCCATAAAAATATGGGCAATATAATTCATATAACATAGAAATTAAAACAAATTGGTAAAGTAAGAGAGATAAGAAGAATGGTAATGTTAGTTTACAGGGGAACGGATGCTGTGCTTCCAAACGACGCCGTATAAGAGCTTTTTACAATTCAACTAAATGAACTAATAGAAGTGCTGCTACATTTTTTATTCTGCACAGCAATTTTACTCTCTTTCCCTACTTTCTTTTTTCTTTTCTATACGTCATTAATGAGATTGAATAATTAGGGTTCAACTTTCTGCTCAAAACTTCTTTCTCCCTTCTTTATTTCTATATTCTGCAACGTACATAAGAAATCACTTCTCCATCTCTGTATTCTCTCTATAAAACAACTATAGTCCTCATCTAAAAACTTAAATAATATTACCTTTGATCATTCTCTATCAAAAAAGTATTTTTATTAGCTCCCATGGATTTTTTTTTGTCTGATTATACAGTTGGACGAGAAAATCAGATGCCAAACTTTCAGCCAAATAACACCTATCATTCAATTGCTCTACGAAAACACTTGAGAGAATGGATACGTTTGGGATTTATTTATAAAATAAAATAGTTGCTGTTCAATCAAAATTTAAAATTTGATCTTAGTAACCTCAGAAATTTGATCTTAGTAACTTCAGTTTTACTTCGTATCTTGCTTGATATGTATAAGAAGATCTTAGCATCTAACGAGTTTTGTTTATCTGCTTCCTACTTTGATCTCATTTCTATTAGCAAAAATGATTGGACAAAAATAATCCAAATTATATACTTGTTTAAAAACATGAATACTCCATATGAAAAATTACATTTGAGGCATGATCAGGTGTTTTGAAGAAAAATACATTTGTAGTAGAAAAATTAAACACCTGGACTTATCGGAAAGAGCGAGCTTTTGAAGAAAAAAGAAAAATATGGAGAGTACAGATTAAAGAAGATGAGATGTTTAGCGGTGGAAGAGATAAGATGAAGGTAATTATTCAATCTCATTAATGACGTATAGAAAAGAAAAAAGAAAGTAGGGAAAGAGAGTAAAATTGCTGTGCAGAATAAAAAATGTAGCAGCACTTCTATTAGTTCATTTAGTTGAATTGTAAAAAGCTCTTATACGGCGTCGTTTGGAAGCACAGCATCCTCTGCTGTGTTCTCACCACAGCAGAGGATCCGTTCCCTAGTGGACAGTGAGACCTTTATTATTAGTAGTGTTTGACGGTGGTATAAGTTATATGCGTATAGGTAATAATTGAGATAACTTTCCAAAAGTGGAATGCTCATATTTTTGTGAGGTGGACAAAAATAGAAAGTGCGCATATTTTTATGGACGAAAGGGGTATATATTTTTTTAATTATATTTCTAATTGATGTATTTTTCGATGAAATTCAAAGTTTGTGTAACTTTTAAAACATTATAAATTCGTCCGGTAAACGTATGTAAAACTGGCAGTCAAATGACATAGACATGTCGATCACTATAAGAATGAAGTGTGAGTAATGAGTATTACCTCCATCCACAAAATATAGTCTAATTTTACAATTTTGGGTCATTCATCAAAATTAGACTAATTCTAAATCTGGAAAGTTTCAAACAAATACTAATCATACATATCATTCTAAATGTGGAACCCACAATATTCCACTAACTTTACTTCCACCACCTTTTTCCCTCCCTCCTCGCTCTTACTTTATCAATTGCACATTAAAACTCGTGTCATTTACAATATTTTCTATCTTTTGTGGACGAAGATAGTACTCTCTCCGTCTCATAAAAATATGTGCAATTTCCATTTTCATCTATCCCACAAAAATATGTGTATTCCATATTTGGAAAGTTATTCCAATTTATTATCCCTATACATCAACTTATTTATAAATTATACCAACTTTAAATTCTAGTACTAATAATGTGGTTCTCATATCCACTAATACTCCATCCGTTCCTTGTTAATAGAGGCTTTTCTTTTCGACACGGAATTTAAGAATCGTGTGTTAAGTGGGTAGTGAATAAAGTAAGACGAGATACGCCCCGGCAGTGCTCTCAGATTGGCGTGTCGTCCCCAAAGATAAAACGGCTTCGTCTTGTTCGTTGCAGCACCGCAAACATAACAAGCTCCGGCGAACTGGATGATGGCAAGAGCATAGCTTCAATGGAAGACTATGCAGAGAGAGGGAGAGAGCTATGCAAATGATATGCTTGATGTACTTGTGTATAGGGAATGCAATGGATGCATGCCTATTTATAGACCAAGTCCACTCATGGGCATTGATGAAGTCAAATGCCATTATGTGTGTCATGATGGCTTGACTGTAACCGCCGGGGGTTACTAGTCATTACGGAAGATAGATGGGACTGATGCATCTGAACACACTACACGATGGGGTTCATCGTGAACCTTTTGGTCACACGATGCGTCGGGGTCCATCGGAGACCTTTTGTCACCCGCTATGCGTCGGGGTCCGTCGTGGACCTCTTGGGACCCGCTATATATCGGGGTCCGTCGTGGACCTTTTAGCAACCGTTGTGCACTTGGGTCCACTATAATTATTACACGTAATAATTCATCTTATTAAATCAATGTTTAATAAGGTTCTCTCCACCAATGTGAGATAATTAACTCTTTTAATTAATCCATTGGTTTTATCTCATAGCTTCTTTATAGATCACCACTGTGACAAACTTTAATTCATAATTTCTCACTCACCGGGAATCGATTTAGCGAAAATGAATATACCACGGAAATCTACTCCAAAAGTAGATCGTCGCTATTGCATTTAATTTTACAAAATTAAATGTCTCGTCACATTTATATTGGTCAAAGTCCATTGACCAAACACGATTCCAACATCAACTTCATAATTCAACTTTCCAGCAATATACCCATTTCAGATTTTTGGAAATTGAAGGTAAATCTACCTATTGGAATAAAATGTGAGGACAAATTAGTTTCCACATTAGTACATATCTTTTGCAACAATTTAATCATTCTATATTATTTGAATAAGGCAATGCCTTTGATATATATAAAGTCAAAGTCATAGCTGAACAACATCTTTGACTTATATCCTAACAAGTACTGTACTAGTAAATTAACAGATTTCAGACATAATGGAGTAGCTCTGAAGGCACAAATTTAGAACTCAATGATGAAAGCTCCTTTGTCACGTAACGGATCATAGATGGTTAAATTTATAGACCTAATTAGACGTAAATACAGACGAATTTGGATTTCTCTACTCTTCATTTTAGGTCAAAGCGGGTCATTCATGTTGAACAGAAGAAGCTTAAATGGAATTATTCAGACTTCGTTATACAATGATGAAGGAAGATCAATTCCCACATTATTCTTGGAATAAAAGTGAATACTAAAAGCAAAAACATCATGTAAAACAACGAAAAATCACAAAATGTTAGAGAACGTACCATGCATGTGCCGAGGTCAAGTGGTGGCTCAGCCTTAGGATATAAAAACGAGCGATGTTGATGTGGAGCATGATCCTGCTTGAAAGAGGGACCACACACGCAGCTGGAGAGACTTGGTCATAGGAGATGAAAGGAAGATGATTTGATTTTGTTACGATCACAAGTAATAGAGGATCATTGAAATAATAATGAGTTGAATAGGAAGGGGGAACAGATGTGAAAAGAAGAAGAGGAAACTAACACCCAACCGATTCGACACATAGTTAGTTACGGTGGAATTTACAACTTAATGGAGGGTGAAGGAAGAGCAGCTGAAAGCTCAAGGAAATGGATAGATAGGATCTATTCAAGCTTACATGAATTTGAGAATCCGGTGATTCTCTGTTGAGCGTATCATATCTTACATTGTCATTATTCATCGCAGCTCATCTTCGCAGTTTCTCCCATCATTCAGGAAAAATGATGCATCCGAGCGTGAGTTTATCCTCTTTCACTGCTACCAACTATGGAAATTTCATTCACGAAATGCACCGACAAATTGAGAAACCACAGGCTTATGTCACAATGATATCAATATTATGTGATATGCAAATCAATACTATATTTATTATACAAAACCGAAACTGAAGGTTTGTTCATCATTCTTAAAACATTCTTCCCTGTATTTTTCTCTCTTTTAGTTACGGAACACCAAATAATTAAAACACTATACACAACAGTTTTGACTCCTATCTACCTTGTGTCCAAGTGATTGTAAGTTGATTATGCGAAGCTGTCGGATTAGAGCTGTTGGAGCTGTCATCAATACAAATGTCCCTCTCCGTGAAGAAACCTGGCTGTTTCGCCTGTGGTAGCGCCACTTCATTCCCCAGCATGAACACCACAGACGACATGTTTGGCCTGTCGTCTGGGCTATTCTGCACGCACAGCAGCCCCACATGGATTGCACGTTCCACTTGTCCCAAGTCGAACGCCTCATCCAGACAAGGATCGACAAGTTTTCTCAAACTATCTTCCTTGTAAAGACTCCACGCCTGCACACAGTTTCAGTTGCTTCAGATGATCAATCACTTAAAAGAACAAGAAAAAGTGAAGAGTTCTGCTTACATGTCCAAGAAGATTGAGATTGTGGTCTTTAAGGAGGAATCCTCTGTTTCTGTGGCCGCTAACAAGCTCCAGCACCAGAACACCAAAACTGAAAACATCAGATTTGACTGAAAATAGCCCGTCTATAGCATATTCCGGAGACATGTAGCCGCTGCCACATTGTATGTCACATTAGGATACCTATTTTTAGCAAAGTCAGATTTATTTAAACTTGATTTTCTTACTATGTCCCAACAACTCTGCGCGTTCGAGCTTCTGTTTGGTTTCCTCCGAAGCTCCTAGCTAATCCAAAGTCAGATATCTTGGGAATCATATCAGCATCAAGCAATATGTTGCTAGCTTTGAGGTCGCGGTGGATGATTCTCAGCCTCGAATCTTGATGAAGATAGAGTAGCCCTTTCGCAATTCCGTTGATGATATCGAATCGCTTTTGCCAGTCAAGGAGCCTACTCTTTTCCTTGTCTGTCCAAATACAGACTATTAGAAGAGAGCCAAAGTGAGTTTAAAGTTTATAGTTTGGAAAAAGGGTGTCACCAAATAACGTTAAGTCGAGGCTATGATTAGGCATGTATTCGTAGATCAACATGTATTCCTCTCCTTGAGCACAAAATCCCAGAGTCCTCACTAGATTACGATGCTGGAGTTTGGCTATCAGCATCACTTCATTTCTCAGCTCGTTCACTCCTTGGCTCGACGTCTTTGACAAGCGTTTCACAGCAATTTCTTGCCCGTCTTCCAGCACGCCCTGCACACCATTTTGAAAATGTGAAATGCAATACAAATAAATGTGAAATTGCAAAGAAATTGAAGTATCTTTACCCTATAGACAGGTCCAAATCCGCCCTCACCCAGCTTGTTCGTGTTTGAAAAATTATCAGTAGCTTTCAAAACCGTAGGCAAACTGAAGAATGGCAGCTCCCCTTCTTTCGCATGAGTTGCACTGAACAGCCCTACAACTGCACAACATCAATGTCATATTCAAGCACAATGTTAGCCATATAATTGAACATTTCATTACACCTTCTTGACTCATGCTCGAATTCTTCTTCGCCCTCCGGCCATAAACATAAGCGAGGACTAGGCACACAAAAACCACCGACGTAATACTTGCTATAATTATAGTTCTTGTTCTCCCTCTGTTACTTGCCACATCTTCAATCAAGAAAACCAAACATCATAATCAATCTAATCATCATCATCACAAGTTTCGTACTTACCTACAGACTCTGAAGCAGCCATTCTGATATAAAGATCCTGGCCGGCCGAAGCCATAGCTCTGATGTCGATCAAGTCGCCATGGTAGTACAAACAGCCACTCCCGTCTCCACTGATATTCAGCTGCGTATACGCCATACACGAACAGTCCCTCGCGCAATCTGCTTGACATTCCGCAAGGCTCCTCCTGTCCACATTATAGGTAGTGTTCCGAGCATCAGGCAGCTTGATTGCAGAATACTTCAAAAACTTATCCCCACCACAGCTCAACGCAGTCCTCCTCACGCACCCATCCGACCAGTCCGTTCGCCCCCAGCTCTCCGGATCCCTCGGCACGAACCTGTCGAGGCATCCACATGACGGGGAGGTACCTGCGTTGCAGCTTCCGTGCGGACCACACCTCGCGTAATTGTCACAGTGGTCCACAGGCAAGTTGGTGTAAGATGACCACGAATTTGTCCGATTGTTCCACGTGGAGCGCACTCCTTCGCCATTGGGATTCAGCCTCGATATTGATAAAACAGAGTCCCCGATTATGCCCTCCGTGTAGCGCACCTCGTTGGGGAAAATCTGCAGCGACAAGGTGTAGGTCGGGTCGTTGCTCGTGTCGGGAGCCCCGCTCCACCACAGCCCGTTCCACGGTCCGATCCTGTACTGAATATCATCACCCTTCTTAATCACCATCTGCGGGTATCCGGTGGGCTCAACGTGCGATGAATACTCGCCTTTTGCTGGATCGTCGTCGCTTTTCCATGACGAACTGTAGGTCTCGACGCCGGTGAGATAGTTCCACCCCAGCCGGATTCCGGCCAATAACGTGTCGCAGGGGTAATCGAAGCTCTGCCAGAGGAAGTTATCATCAACGCCTGCATCTTGGACGATCAGGTTCCCGGAGTCGAGCAATCGCGCGGTTGGATTTGTGGCTGGAGTGATAAACGCCGACGACCAGACGGTGCCGTTAGTTCTATTAAGAATAGCAAGGACACCAGGCGCCATCACCGTTAAAACGCCGGATCTGTCTGTGAGCGGAGACTCTCTGTTAGCGACCCACACATATGTTGGAACGGATATTTGGCTGTACCAGATTCCGACGTAGCGATTGGTAGAATTGTTGAGGTTGAAGAAACCGAGCTCGAATACTCCGTTTGCAGAAACGAGTGTTTCTCCATCTCTGATTCTTGCAGAGGTGGCTATGGTGTCGGTAGCAGTTGCAGTAGAGCGGATTAGCAGAAAATAGATGAGTAAAATTTGGTTTCGGAAATCGTCCATGCCTACAGCTGATGTTGTTTTAATCTTTGTGGAATTTGGTATCAACGGAGTATCATATTCATAATTCCAGTCAAAACTGATCGAAATCGAGTCGTCGTTCAAAGTGACGGTGGCGGCCGACTCAAATGTAATGTAACTGTGGCTCTTCGCGCTGTATCAACGATTGTCAAACTTCCTCATTTATTATTACAAATTTTCATCCTTTACATATGCTTGTATTGCGCTACTATTTCCAATCATGTCAACTTAATTTCTTCCGAACTATATCCAATTTTAGTTTTTCTTCAAATTTCATCCACATTAAATTTACTTAATCATGTATCCCCTATCTCCCATTCAAAATAAAATTTTTTCCTTGTTGAGTTATGTCATTAAAAATGAAACGTTTCAAAAAATGGAAATATTATTATTATACTTTTTTCCTTCTCTTACGTTATTCACTCTTCATTTACTCACAAAACAAACTATATAAAATCTCGTGCCAAAAAACAAACGTTTCATATTTAATACTCCGGAGGGATTATAATATTACTATATTTATGTCTAAAAAAATATTAAATTTAATTTGTTATAATTATACTGAACAAAGATATTAGATATTACTATGCAAATTCCTTCATGTGGAAAGGATGTGTCATAAAATATACTCCTTCGGTTCCTTTTAATAGAGATTTTTTTTATCTACACTGAGATTAAGAATAGTGTGTTAAGTAGATAGTGAATAAAGTAAGAAATAATAAATATGAGAAATAGAGAAAATAAAATAAAAGAGATGATTACTTTTTGGCAAAAATATAAATAACTCATTCTTGCAACTTTTTCTTTCCGGGACCAACTGCCATGCCCATGCGGGCAAAAAATATAAATAAGTCAACTAATATGGAACAGAATTAGTATATTATTATAACGATGTTACTTCATCATTTCTTTGCATTTACAGCATTGTACACTGAACGTTACATAATTATACACAAATTATCACAATAACACTTCTACTTATCATATATAGGGAAATATTTAATTGTCTAATATACAATTATCACAATAATACTCCTACTTACTATATCTAAGGAAATGTTTAATCATCTAATATAACCACAACGAATTTAATTTTTTTCAAAAATCATAACCAATCATGCAACACTAGGTTTATTATATTTGATCCACTTGAATACGAGGAATTCCTCTGCAAAACTTGGTTTATTTTATTTATCAAAATATTTAGATGTGTTTGCAGATGGAACTCTCCCTATCATGTAAAATAGTGTAGTTGGCGCTTCTGATCGTCCTAAAATAGCAATAATCATCACCATGATATCTATAATCTTGTTCAGTCTTTCCGAAACCACGCAATGATTTATTCTCCACCACTAAATATCCACCCGCACTCTGCGAATTCTTCAACCTCCCAAACCTACTCCCAAACTCCGACCTCTCCCGCCATTTCTCATCCAAAACCAACTTCACATTACCCTTGAAACTGCTCTCATTCGCCTCCGAGTAGAGGCGCACGCCCATCTTCGACCGCGAAGAACTGCCGGAGAAAACCTCCCCGGATGCCGTCACCGCCTTCACATCCCCCCTCACTTTGATCACCTGTTCCAACACCTGGAAACCCCCACCCTTTCTCAACTCCATTTTATTCTTGTACCTCAGCTCCTGCCTCGAATCCGTCGTGATCACGCCGTAAGACGACTCCACCCGGCCACTCGCCGCCACCGATCTGCTGAATTTCGCACTAAACTTTCCCTCGGAACCAGAAACCCTAGATTTCACTGAGGACGACAGCGGTGAAGAGGACGAGTCAGTGTGTTCCAGCACCTCCCCGCTCGTCCTCTCCCACTCGCTGTCTAGCCATAGATGCAGATTCGCGTCCACAAACCAAACGTTTAAGCCGTTGGTGATGCTGAATCCGAACGAGTGAGGCTTCGAGTCAAGCAATTTCCCGAGAAAGGGAGTGATCTCGACGTCATAAGTCGGTAGATTGAAGGAACCGATTGCGGAAACTGGTCTCCAAAAAAATGGATTGACGCCGCCGGTGTAGATCACAGTGAAAGGCCACACCGCCCCCACCACAGCGTCATCGATCCGCACGACAACCTCGCGGAATGGGCCGTTTCCGGGAATGCCCATGAGGTTGTTAACGGAGATGTATTCGTTCGGGAAGTTTGAATACCAAAACTCATCATTTTCGTGGAAGGAAACATAAACCTCCATCACCGCTCTATAAGCGTTGTTTGGGATTGTTAGCTCTTTTCCTTGTACATCTGTCGAGTTCTGGATCTCGAACCATGCCCCACCGTTGTTCAATGGCGTAGCTCTAGAAATGGGGAGTATCAAATCCGCCGGAGATCCGCCGACATCTCCAGCGGTGGGGTAGAAATGGAAGGTGAGGTTAACATGGTAAATTCCAGTATATGTTGAATCAACGATGTTTCCCATATAAACCGACAAATTATGTTCCTTGAGGAACAAAGAGCGATACCTCGTGACGTCTTTCTTAACGGTCCAGACAATGCCAGCGGGGGTAGGCTCCGCGGTGCAGCTTCGGAGGAGCTCGACGCCACCGAGCCAGATGCCAAAGATTCTGTCGAACTGCCGCCCTCTGCAAGTGGCGGTCCATTCGAGAACAACTTTCCCCAAGTGTCGGCATTTTGGAGTGTAATTCACAAGAATGGGTGGTTTGGAGTAGGTGTTGGCGAATTCTTGATTATGGAGGATAGAGTGAGAGCATGGTTCAGTATTGGGGAGAGGGATTGGCCTTGTGACTTCAAAGTACGTGGTGAGAACCTCAGCGGCAGCATCGGAGGAGGAGTGGGAGCGGAAGGCGGCGGTCTTGTGGAGGTTTGCGGCAGAGGGTGGCGGCTGGAGGAGGAGTGAGAGGGACAAGAGGAGAATCAAGGGTGCCATTTTTCACTCCAATTGTAGCTCACAGTCTACTAATTATTCAAATCTGAATTTCGTAATTATGGTAGCAAATATTTGGAGTTTAATTCGTTAATTTGACTATAATGTATTTGGCCAAACTTCAAAGGAATGTACGAAATCACTGGATTATTTGGCGTTTTACCATAATTATTCAAATTAGTGTCACGCAAAAATTCTTAATCAATCCGTGTAAAAAAAGATGCTATATGATTAGACAAATTTTAAGCATTCTATAAAATTGGAAGAAATTGCTTGATACAAAAGTAGATTAGTGAAGAAATCGATTAAGAACAGATATTTGGCCAGAGTCTCCATTCAAGAAGAAAACTTCCAACGGAACATAAGAAGACGAAGATGTTGTTGCGGAACTGAACCTGTAAGTTGGTTGAAGTATTTTACTGCCTTTAGGGCATGGAATGGTTAGAAGCCGATGACCGGTTCTCATCTGCCACACCTACAAAGAGAAAGTAAGGAACTTCCCATCATTGTATGTTAATCCAAAATAATTACGCAATCAATAAATGCAATAAACTGATACTAGATATACGTTGAAAAAATCCTTAGGTTAGAGAGAATTCAAGACGATGGCAGAGTATGTTGTTGTATTGTTTCATGTTCATGTGTATTACGCAGTTGCTTAGAGGTAAATGCAAGAAACCATCAATTCGTAGTTGAGATAAAAGGTTCATCATCACTAACTGTATCATTTATATCTACAAGGAAAGTCGGGGGACAGAAGGAGATTAGAAAGGTGAGAAATATACCTCAACTATTCCTTTCCGTGGTGCATGGATTGCTAGACAGAGACAATAATCACTTTTTGTATGCTCATAAGAAGCAGGACGTGAGGCAGCTTTTTCTTTACTGGCAAGCATCTCTACAAATAAACAGCTTGCATCACGATATCCCTGGAGAGTAAATTAAAGTTCGATGTATTACATGGTGGTCAAGTATAAAGAGCTTGAAACTGGAAATGGAAATGATAGTCTAGAATTTCAGTTCTCTAAAGCCTGGAATATGGCAGATCTACTGGAAAACGGAATAAGCCAATGTAAACTGTCAGGTACCTTCCATAATCGCACAACAACAAGAGCCTTAGTGTCCAAGAGTAAAATACGCCCCAGTGAATCCGTAATTGCAGCCAAAGAACCACTAGGTGACAGTGTAAGCTTCTCGCCCTTCCTTGGGTGATCCTTCAGACAAGTCAGAGGAGAGGCTGTACCAAAGTGACATTGTCAGAATATATATCCAGCAATCATCTTAGATACCCAGAAACGTAAGTCAAGTTAGTGATTCAGATAGTGGCCAAAATTTACAGGCAATTTTCTCACCTCTGGCAAATGGTTGAGACTTAGGTTTTGGTTTTTTTGAGTTGTTTGGTTCACTATGCCAAATCAATTTCGCGAGTGAAGATATTGTTGAAAATGTGGCAGGCACAACTTTTGACAAGATAGCTCCCACTAGCGATCTGCTCTTGTCAACCGAAAGCCTTCAGCAAAGTAAAATCAACTATGAAAACTATGAACTAAAATCAAGGCAATTTCAACCATTAGGTCGAAAGATGAAAAAAATTAGAATGAATATTTCAAATGAAAGAAATTATGTTATACCCCCTCCATCCCAAGTTAGCTGAGTCATATTCCATTTGAGTTGTCCCAAGTTAGTTGAGTCATTTCTCTTTATAGCAAAAAAAATTTCTAATCACTCTTACTTTATTCTCTCTTCTCTCGCCTACTTTATTCTTCTATTTTATTCTACTTCATTTAACCTACTAAACACAAATTTTCAAATTTCATGCTCGAAAGAAACGTCTCAACTAACGTGGGACGGAGGGACTACTACAATTCAAAACCTAACTAACCTAAACGCTGATATGACAGCATCATCTCCAATGGTGACTGCACAGTAGTAGCGCTGACTTGACTGCCAATAAAATCAGCTGAATTCAAATACCAGAATGAATTCAGAAACATCCCAGAATGTCACGAATAGTATAAAAATCCACAACATTGTGGAAGAAGAACTTCAACCTGGGGAAAGTAGACATTCAAGGAAGAAGCAGAAAACAAGGGACTGGAACTTTTGTTTTCATATGTACTATACATCGAAAGCATAGAATGATATTCGGTGATCAACAGTCTTAATCTATATATTGAGTCTGATGTTTGACTAGGTAACTACCTGGATTTCCATCAATGGCGGGGGCATGACACCAGTTATAGCAGCATCAGCACATACTCCATACTTGCTAACATTCCATAGTTGATACGGAAGGCTTCTAACTGGGTTCCCAGAATTATCCTGAAGCATATTGAAATCCCGATCCCAGCCCTGTGAGCCTGATTCTTGAAACCACTGCTGCAGCAGACTCTGTATTTCATAAAAGCTGAGTAAATAATACAACTTGAACGTATGTTATCTTAGAGTAAAGAGGAGAAAGAAATCGGGATAGTCCCCAGTCTGCAAAGAACAATCTGGCAAACGCTCCGAAAAGGAGAAAATCAGGGAAATCAGATACCAAGCATGGTTCAGAGTATGCGCATGACAAAAATCGTTAACAAAATATTCAATGAGAAAAGTAAAAATAACAACAAATTACAAGTACCTTAATATCAGATCCATCAAAACGAGCAACTACACCAGGCATTACAATGCAAACCTCCTCTGATGATGTATCTTGTGTCAGGTCTTGCTTAATCCCACGGACCCTTATCTTAAGAATCTTTGCCGCGTTCACGATCTGCAAACACCAATAGCCAAAAAATCAAGCAGTTTAAGCTTGGCCCTAGATAGCCATTCATTTCCTAATAAACAGATTACAATGTATATACATCAAGCAGGGCTTTAAAAATTGACAAATCTCAATGATCAAAGTGGTCGTGCAGACAACTAACCGTAAACAACAAAATAACAGCCAAAATCATACTCACTCCAGAGATGACCCACCTTTCTTTTAGTTTGTCCCACCCAAGATGACTCATTCCTATAGAAATCTCTTTATCTCAACTTTATCCCCCCTCCCTTACTTTGTTCTCTATACCTAACCCACAAAATAAAATTGCATAAAATCTCGTGCCGCACAACACTAAACAGCAAACAATGAGATGCAACACAAGTGTGCACTAATTTGACTATGCAGCTACTATATTCCAACAAATCTCAGAAATACATAAACTAGCTCAAACATCGGCCAAAATCGTCGAAAAACGAATAGCTCATCCAATTATCTAAACCGCAAAATAATCAATTCGGTAACTAAGACCAAGTAGAGTCTGTGAATGGCACCTGTCTGTGGATGAGACGACCGTGGATCGAGAAAATCAAAAGATTACCACAAGAGGTGCCGACGGCGAGAACTCTGATGTCGTGGTCGAAGACGAGCCACTCAACGGCGGAGATGTACTCGGCCTCGATCGGGGAGAGCTCTGGTATGATCTTTGAGGCCCGATTTGGGTGGGTATCGGAGCCGCCGTTGATCGATTGAGACCACATTGAGGATGAAGATCGATGAGCGGTTGGCGAGCGCGATCGAATTGGTGTCGAGAGCAACAAGGAGATTGGGGTTTTCCACCAGCCATCCTTGCTTTCCTGCGCCGACAGCTGACAAATCGACGCTAGCTATACTTCCAAGCTCTGTCGTGTGATTGCGGCGTGACATTGCCGGACTTGGATCCTCTGCTGTTCAATTTAACACAGCACACCATACTGTGAAGTCTTGGCATTAAAACATTTTCGTTCTCTTTTTTTCCCTTCTTTAATTTTTTTAGTCTTCAAACCTTTAACCAATCCTATTGTTTTAATCTCTTTCTATTAGCATAGCTTAACATGTATTGTTATCTGACGTATTCTAGTATAATATGTTTATTTTTTATTATATATACATTTTATATTTTTATCTAAAATTTTATCACATTAGATGTTATATTTATGTAAAAACTTAAAATATTAAACAAAAACAAAAAATATATAATATGATATGATAATTAAATTGGGTAAGCCTTTTACTTTATAAATCAAACTAAATTTAAAGTATTTTGAATTTTTATATATAATATTATACTAATAACTAAAAACTTAATTAAACTAAAGAAAAAGGAAAAGAAAATTGCAGACGGTTCATTCACAAGATTATGCGTTTCAACCATAACACCATTTGCTGTGTTTTTCTTCCACCATAGGCATCCCGACATTGTCGGAAATTGACGTCGATATTTTTTTGACAACAACTCACGCAAAAAATTAAATTAAATTAAATAATATCAGTTCGTGTTATTCTATAAATTAATTTTTATATTTGAAAATAAATATTGGTCGTTTTTTAGTAGGGCTAATAATTTTTGACGCAACACGATAATCTGACACGAATCGACACATAATTATTGAGTTTGGTGCAAAGCTTATTGAGTCTATGAATCCGTTAAAAACCCGATAATATCAGACTGGGTTCGGGTTGGATGTGATAACTCATTAAAAAATACTCCCTCCATCTCATTTAAGATGACACACTTTCCTTTTTAGTTTGTCTCAAATAAGAATGATACATTTTGAAGCTGGCTCCTTTCGTGCGCTCTCTTTTCTCTCTCTGCTATATCGTTGTGGAATGCTCAAGTTGGATCATCAACCTGATCAAGCCAGCTTATTTCTGCCTGCTACCTGCAAAAGTGCGGGTGAGTGGATCCGGTAAAAGCTCAGGCTGATCAACTCGACTAACTCCGACTAGAGTGAGGTGAAGGGAAGAGCGGAAAGGAACGTGTTCAAAAACCTTAACCCATTAATACTATTAACTAGTATATGGAATTAAGGATCAATCCCACAGAGATGAGGCGTTGGACATTTGTTTGCATGACAACTTGGGTTGCTTGGCTGCTGTCATGCTTTCTAGAAGGGTGAGTTAAGTTTAACTACTTGACTTGGAAAGATAAACTAAATTGAACAACTTAACTAGACTACTTGATCGGTTGGACTGACATTTCTATAAATAGACAAACAGAATAAACGAGGACTGTCAGTCCCCTGCAAAAAGCACTGTAAAGTAAAAAATTTCTAACAACTTTATCTTCTTCAACAAATCAACATAGAAAACAATACAGAGAACAGATCTGGAAAGCTAAAGAAGACGAAACATCAGAAAACACATAAAACATAATCTATTCCTAAGATCTAAGCTACGACCACGTAAAAACAAGAACTACACCAAACTCATGCAAGAAACGAAACAGAAACTACTAGATCTAGAAATATTAACACGACTAAAACATAAAACAGCAGATCTAAACAAATCAAAACAGGACAAGACACTTCTAAGCTAAGACACAAAATATAAAAGCGAAAATGAACACAGATCTAAAACATCATGCATAAAACAGGACACAAAGATGGAAAATGAAAACATAACTTCGGATTTAACTAAAACAGAACATTAAAGAGTCGATTACATCAAAAGAAAATAGGAAACGAACACGGAAAGCAGTAAATTGTTTCATCACCCCTTCTCGAGGTGGAATACATACCCGAAACTGAAATCTTGCAGCAAATTTGTAATGCCCCAAAGCCCACCTTAGACGGAAAAGTGAATTTCGGTGCTATAAATCGCTAGAATTAGGATTTTCGGCGAATAATTTGAAATAATTAACAAAATAAATTTTGACAATTTGATAAATTATGGAATAATGAAATACTAGTCTTAAATAAGTGTAAGAAAAGATATGCGAGCAAAGAATTGAGTTTTAAAGAGTTTTAGTACATTCTTGAGAAAAATCTTCGATTAGAGATTTCGATGATATAACAGTCCAAAAATTCGTAAATTTAAATTAGTTAAATGCTATAGAAGTCTAGAATTAAATTAGAAGCATTACTGCAACACCCCAAAAATGGCCCTAGACGGGATTTTCTATACGATTTTCCGGCGTGTCCAATCGTATTATCGAGACATTACTAAGGTATGGCTCATATTCTAGCCTGTTCTTATGAAATGAAAGTTGATAAATACATTGGTATATAAGGCAGGTTTCAATTTCATAGATTAGAGGAATAAATAAATTCTTGAAATAGTTTATAAGCATGCAATTTCAGGATGATATTAAGCATGCTTGAATTAATAGATTTAAGCTATAAAAACTCTAAATGGTGTTGTATGTCTTAGCCGATAGTTTGTATGGATAAGGGTTAAGAGTTTTGAATTTTACTAAATAAATTCGAATAAGTGATTAGGAGATTATCTAATGATTAATTATGATTTTGTTAGATTATAACAGTCCTTTGGTATATTTTAGCAAAATTTATTGGAATATTGAAATTGTAGGGTTCTTATGATTAATGGTTGAATATGGTAATGCATATTGAATAAATGTGATCATAAGAACGAATTAATCGTAGTAATGAGAGTATGAGACTTAAATTAATGACTGAAGCATAATCTAAGATTTCGTAAAATGATTCACTTGAAGGGGAAATTAAATTTATATAGCAAGTGAATTATTAAATGGTTTGATCATTAAAATATGAACTAGAACAAGTAAGTATGTTAGTGCAAATTATTGGTAATTATTTTAAATGAGATTAGCAATTTCAATACAGTAATTGTATGAATGTGTGCTATCTGTGACTAGTAACGTAAAGGGTTACAGTGGGTTTATTGAATTTATTTGGATAAAAAAATAACATGACAATACTTATAATGAAAAATGTATCTGATTCTGTATTTGATGTTACCCCGGTGTGGGTTATTGTCACCCTAGTGTGGGTTATCGACACCCTATATGGGTTATTGTCACCCCGGTGAGGGTTATCGGCACCTTATATGGGTTATTGTCACCCCTATGTGGGTTATTGACATCCTCGTGTGGGTTATCGTTAGTAGATTGTTTAAGTATTTATGATTTAAGATCGAGTAATATGGTTGTTGACGATAAATGTGATCGTTCATGATATTGAAGTTATTGATGTTAGAAACTACTATTGATGTTGCTATGAATATTTGTCAATATTACAAAAAAAATTTGAGGCTCTATGTTGTAACATATAAATATAAATTAAAGAAAATAACGGATCGAACTGTGATTATTAAATATTTATGAAAATCTGTATGGGGTATTACAAAACTAACATCAAAACCAAACTACCAGCTGACTATAACAGGACCAAGCGTGTGTGTGCGAGAATTCAAGAACAAGGAAGGAAATGAGCTCTGGTTTCAGCCCTAGAAGAGAGCTGAGACCCTTAACTACTCTAAGAAAGCTGTTGAGAACCCTCGTAAACTACTAAGCGAAAAAATAAAATGGGGGAACTCCCTTTTCTTCGTGTGTTGGACTTCCTTTATATAGGGAGGCGTAGGGCTCTGATCCCTAGGGTACCACCTCTCTGAAATGTCAATGTTGCCCTTCACACATGTAGGTGGGGTCTCTTGCTTTCTCTTCCAATGCAAAACTCTAGCTGGCTCTGACTCGATTTATTTAAACACGAGAATTACTCGCAAGTGTACGGGGTTAGTGTAGCAATAAACAAGTAAGAGTATCGTATCCACGTAGACAAATTGTGCAACTTAATTACCACAAACCGATTTTAACTACTATCTAGAGAATCCGGAAAGGTTGGTTTTGATTTTGAAAAACAAATAAACAAAAGCAAGGTAAAAGCACGCAACAAAGAGAAGTTCCAAATAAGAGGACACGGTAGAGCCTTGGATCCAACTACAATGACACGATGCGAACAATTCAACAACTTCGATTACCCAATTAAAGTCTCTAGGATTACTAGGAAAACCGCTAGTCTAGGCTAAGCCCTCTCTCGAGTGCACTCAACCAGTTGATTAATCATTAATATTGAAGTCTCCTTCTAATACTTCACAATTAACTCCTTAAAACAAAAGGCTCAAGCCCTCACTCTAGAATTCCTTCTCTCGAATGCAAATTATCTGGGTGTTGTTCATTCTTTTATCAATCCTAATTAGGTATCTCTCGATTACTCAAAACTAGGTCAACAAACCCAATTGGTAGCTAAACAATTGAATTGAAAAAGCACAAGAATGAGACAAAGAAATCACAAGAGCAAAGGTAATCAAAAGTCCTTGAATTAATCAAAAGCGTTCATTATAGTTTTCACCAAAACTCTACAAAAGATTTAGCTACTCATATTCAATGCAAATTCACAAGAGAAATTCATAGAAAGTGAATTGAACATAGGAAAACTAATAAAGATACTCCCAAAGGTGAATTCAATGGACAAATCGTCTTCGTCTTCAAACTTGTTGATGAATTAAAATCTTCGTCACTTCAATTTGCTCTCAAAATGTGGAAACCGCTTCTAGGCATGTGGAAAGTGTGCTGAAGTCGAACCCTAGGTCCTATTTATACCCGGGGCAAAAAATAGAATAAAATCAACGCCTAAGCATATCGCCCGGCCGGGCGAATTTAAGTGAAGAAACGCCCGACCGGGCGTTTTTCTTGAATCTCGACTTTATACAAAATGCCCGGGGACAGTGGGAATGCCCGGCCTGGAGGCGCAAGTGCCCGGTCTTCTATGTAGAAACGCCCGACTGGCGGTAGTGAAACGCCCAACCTTCGGTTTTGGTACCATTTTCGTCCGTTTTCACCTGTTGTGACTACAAAAACTCGACAAACTCATCAAAACACTAAAATAGGGGATCATAGATGAAAACTCAAGTAATGTGCTATAAAACACTCAACTATGCACTTTCAAACATCCAAAACACAAGCTAAACTACGAGTTTATCAGGCTCCGTTAGAATTTGACTTGATCTGCTCAATGCAGCAGATTTCTCCTTCTTTTCTTGATTTGTGCTTCCGCCCAACTGATTTGTTCCATATTCCAAAAATGGTGGATTTCACACACACCTGGCTCAAATGGTTGTTAGTTCATGGATTTGGATGCAGTTTTACTATGGAACACATGCATGAAACGAGTCTCATCACATTTCTATTTCTGCAAACTTTCTCTCTCCAATTAATACATTCAACTATTTTTTTTCTCTCTCCAATTAAATATTCAACTCTCTTCCTCTCTTCATTTAATACTTAAAATCACATTTTCTCTCTCCAATTAAACACATTAACCTATCACTCCTTAAATTCCATGTCGACTAAGAAATGCTTCATCTTAGCCGGGACGGAGGGAGTAATATTATTATTTTTATTATTATTTAAAAAATAGTAAATGTCAATTTTGATCATATGACCAAAATACAAATTTGGTTCAAAACATTCACATTTTGAAAAACAGGTTCATATCAAATGAAATCCTTGTTGAAGTGGTCCTTTTTGCATAGTTCCGTCTAAAACTATGGTCAACGCTAACTGCACAAAAAAGAGTAAATGTCAATTTTGGTCCAAAACATTCATTTTCTGAAAAATAAGTCCATAACAAATGAAAATGTCGCCGAAGTAATCCTTTTTTGACGACTCCGTCAAAAAACTAACGGTCAACGCTAACTGCATAGTGGCATGACCGTTATTTTTTGACAGAATCGTTAAAAGAGGACCACTCCGACAAGGATTTTATTTGTTATGGACTTGTTTTTTTAAAAAAAGTGAATGTTTTGGACCAAATTCATATTTTGATCATATGTTTAGGATCAAATCGACATTTACTCTTTAATTTTAACTTTTATTTACTAATTTCTAGTAAAGCAGGTTTAAATTGTATTAAACAGATTTTTATCATGTAAATTAGGTTTAAAAATAAGGTTTAATCGTGTAATATTATGTTATAATAGTATAATATTAAGTTCGAGTCGTTATCATGTCGTTACGGGTTCGTATTGGGTTAGTGTTTGAAAGTAGTAGGTCAGGTTCTTGTTCCGATTTACAGTTTCCTTAACAGGCCGGGTTCGAAGGGTAGTTATCAGGTTCACCCAATAACGACCCAAACTGCACGATTTGCCACCTCTATTTTCTGTTTTCATTATACTCCCTCCGTCCCCCAAAATTGACAAAGTTGCATATTGCACGGGTTTTAATGTTGAATTGGGGACAGAGGGAATATGGCACGGCCAAAAATGGAAAAACTAGTCTATTTTGGGAAGCTGGGTGTATTATCCAATCACACTTTTCATTCTATTTTGTTACACTTAACTATTTCACCTAAATTCACATGTCATTTAGGAATATGGTCACTTACGTAAATACTCCCTTTGTCCATGATTAAATGTCTCATAGCTGATCGGCACAAATTTTAAAAAATTGTTTGACTTTATAAAGTAAAGTGGGTAGAATAAATTAGTGGAATGTGAGACCTGCTTTTATATATTAGTTTTATAATAAAATGTGACTGGAATGAGTTGTGGAATTTATGATCCACTTACCAAATATAGTAAAAGAGAAATGAAACATTTATTGGCGGACGGAAGAAAAGAAAAATGAGACATTTAATGGCTTATGGATGAAGTAGAATTTAGGGAATACTCCATCCGTCTTATGGAAGATGATCTATTCCTTGAGCAACAGGAGATTTTATATAATTTTAGTTTGTTTGTTAAGTAGAAAAAATAAAGTAAGAGGGAGAGAATAAAGTAGAGATAAATATTTTTGGTGATAAGTCATCTCAGTTGAGACAAACTAAAAACAAAAGTGAGTCAACTTTAATGTAACGAAGGAAGTACTACATTTCAATGTTACTAGTATTTTTTTAGAGTGGACTACAAATATGATTCTAGGACTTTAGCATTTGCATGTATGTAGTTGCTTTAAAATTATCATTTGTGATTTTTGACAATGTCGGATTTGGGGATGTCCAGGGGAGTTGACTGACCCTTCCCCCCGCCAATAGTACCATTGGAGTTAGGGCTCTAACCTGCCATCAACCACTGCAACGGCTCCGATTCGACCGCCATAGTCACAACTAGTCTGTTTCCTAACAAAGAAAACGAAGAGCGCTGGAGTTGTGAACTGTGAAGTGTAAAAAAGAAGTGTTGTGTAGCCATTGGTCCTTTTCCCTCTGTTCGCTAATAAGAGTTCTATTTGATTTCGGCACGAGTTTTAAGAAATGTAAAGAGAAGTGGGTTGGATAAGTTAGTGAAACATAAATCTCACTTAGTTTAATAATAAAATGTGAGTGTGGGGACTACTTACTATTCATGGTAAACATGAAATAAGACCCAATGAAAACGGACGAAAATGACAAAATAAGACTCTTAATATTTTACCCCCTCCGTCCCTGAAAATTTGTCACTTATTTCCATTTTCGTTCGTCCCTAAAATTTTATCACCTTTCACTTTTACTATTTTTAGTAGTATACCTCACATTCCACTAACTCATTCTTACTCACATTAATTAAAGTATTGTTAGAGGCGAATGAGTCTCACCTCAAAAGACTTTTAAAATTAGAAAATGCATAGGGACAGACTAAAAAGGAAAGAGTGCATATTCTTATGGACGGGGGGAGTATAAAATTTATACTCCCTCTGTCCCAACTAAGTTGAGTTGTATTCCTTTTTGGGATGTCCCATCTAAGTTAAGTCATTTCCTTTTTTTTACAAAAAAAACAAAAAACACCCAATCACTGTTACTTTATTCCATCACCTACTTTACACTCTCTTTATCTTTCCTTCTTTATTCCCCACACCTGCTTTCAACACTACTTTCTGTTCCATGTTAATAGAGTCATTTTTCTATTTTAGGAAGTTCCAAATTAATTGAGTCATCTCTATTTTTGGCAAACAGTAACTCCACCTTTTACTTTATTCTCTCTTCATCTCTCTTACTTTACTCTCACTTACTTTTTCACAATCCATTTAACACACTATTCTTAAACTCTGTGCCGAAAAGAAATGTCTCTATTAAAAAGGAATAGAAGGAGTATTTATTAATTTCCGTGACCAATAATTTTGACTTAACTTAATTGGGATAGAAGGAGTATATAAAAATAGTATTCAAAAGTTATTAATTTTTTCAACCTACTTTGTATTATTACGATTGTTAAAATTTGTACTAGATCAAATGGTGATAAATTATAAGGGTCGGAGGGAGCAGCTTGTAGTTTTACTCATTAGTCGGCCCATTTACCATTATTTTTCTGTTTCTAGATTCTCTATAAGTTAAGCTTGCATATGCATGCATAACATATTTAATTATTTATTCCCCAAATTCCAATTCTACTTTGCATTGGTGGTATAATTTTTAGGCGTGACATTCCGGTTTTAAATTTTTGAATCTGGCCATTATTTTATCAGGCATTTATATTATCTTACAATCATATTTATTGATATTATTTTATATTTAATTGCATTAATTTCCTCATTTTGCTATTTGATGGTTAGTTGAACGATATCTAAGTGGTAAGTACATAGCAAGAAGGAAATAGTTGCTCCTATGTGTAATGAAATGATTTTATGTTGTTTCAAGATATTTATGCCCATACTATTCAACCGACGAGTGCAATAAAGAATTGTTCTACTTAAAATATAATGTGGAGTAGTATATCTTTTTAACAATAATTATTTAAAATATATTTTTACTATTAATTTTTACTATATCCGAATCCTCGAATTCAAATTTTTGGATCCGTGACTGATTCTTGAACTTTGATATATGTATGTTTTTTGTTCTTTTGCAATTTTTTTACTTCCTTCGTCTTATAGAAATAGGTATTTAGGGTTGGTACGAGTTTTAATATATAAATTGATAAAATAAAATAGAAGGAAAAAAAATAGTTGAAATTGTGTATTTGATGATAAGACCCATAAATGACAGTAAAATAAAAGAGAAAAAGAAAAAAAATTATAAAAGAATATAGACTATTTTTGTAAGACTAATAAAAGAAAAATATGATATACTTCTGTATAACGGAAAGAGTATTTTTTATTGAAATGCTTCAAATGATGAAAGAATTTATATTTTATCAACTCATCTATGTTTGAACATTGATTTCTCAATCGATATTTTTATATTTCTTAAAGTCATTCATTCCTAAACGTCTTTCATAATAGAAAAATATGGAAGAAAGGATGCCGCTAGTCTTTTAATAATACAAATAAAATAAAAGAGAAAAAAAAGAATAGACGAGAAGGTTCTGGATACTACGTGCATCGCAAGTAAAATTTTATCTATAAGTACTTGGGAGTTGATTCATTTGAGAGCAATACAGATAAAATTAGTTTACTCAGACGATCCTTCTAGACCATCATCAACGTTCATCATATTTTGTACTTCTCTCCCTATCCAAAAATGGCAGGAATTATTCAAGATTGGGAGCCTGTGGTGCTTCGCAAGAAGGCTCCTACCTCCGCCGCCCGCAAGGATGAGAAAGCCGTCAACGCCGCTCGCCGTCTCGGAGCCGAAATCGAAACTGTCAGGAAAGGTGCGCCTTTTTCTTTTCCTATGTTTAATTCATTTCTTGGCTTTAGCTTATCTGTATTCGTTGATGCGTGTGTTTCTGTTTTTTTTTTTTAATTGAGATAGAAGGTGTTGTTCATATCTCATTTTCTCTCTCTGATCTAGTACCAGTCTCGAATAAGATGAATCATCTCTTAGTCGCCCCGAGATTTTAGAAGTAAAAAGAGTTATTTGACAAAAAATGTGGCTTATGTATTAATTGAGAAAGTCGTCTTGGTCGAGAATTTTTTATCGAACCAATTCTCTAATCGCTATACAATACTCCCTCCATCCTGTTTTAATAGTCCCATTGACTTTTCTGCCATCTTTTTGTAAAAATGATAAAAAAATAGTTAAAGAGGAGAAATGGTAAATTAAGAGAGAATAATATAGAGAAGATATATTATTGTCTTTCTTACTTTATCATTTCTCCACTTTAACTATTTTTTATCATTTTTATAAAACGATGGCAAGTGGGACGGGACGGAGGGAGTACTAAATACTCCATCTATCTTAAACAATTCATGATTATGTCCTTAAATACTGTCCCTACTGATGGCAAGGTAATTAAAAATGAAATCAAGGAAATGTAAATATGTGAAAAAAGTTAAACCCATTGGCCACTGAATGGTGAAAGGCTATGTTGTGATTATGTTTAAAGCAAGTAAATGGATTGTGTTGATTGGATATCTGAGTCAAGTAAAAATATCCTTAAAATATGGATGTTGATTATAACTGAAATTTGATGCTTCAGCTGCTGCGGGAACAAACAAGGCTGCCAAAAGCACTGTAACACTCAACACCAGGAAGTTGGATGAGGACACAGAGAATCTAGCTCGTGAGTTCAAATTGCCATTCTGCTCTAGAATTTTAATGGAATTGACTAAAGATTTGTTTGTTGACTGGTGCAGATGAGAAGGTTCCGAGCGAGTTGAAAAGGGCTATCATGCAGGGTCGAATGCAGAAGAAGCTAACACAAGCTCAATTGGGTCAGGTTAGTTTCCGATTCCACTAATTAATTCACCAAATTTTGTTACTAATAACCCAAACTAATTCGTTTTTTGGGATTGTGCAGATGATCAATGAAAAGCCTCAAGTAATTCAAGAGTACGAGTCGGGTAAAGCAATTCCCAACCAGCAGATCATAGCTAAGCTGGAGAGAGCACTCGGAGTCAAATTGCGTGGCAAGAAATAAATTTATTTGTTTATCAATTAATCAACCAACTACCTATCTTATGGTTTGTATGTATGAATATTATGCTAATTGCGTTCATGATAATCTTCAAACCTTCTCTTGGTAAACTATGCCATCAATCGGAACCCAAATTTTTGAACTATTTTCCAGATATGGCAAATAAGTTAGTGCTATGTTGGGGATTCTGGAATTACAAGAGATAACAGTCCGTCGTAATACAACCAAAAGAAATACAGAAGAATAGAATTGCAACAAAATAACAACTGTTGAAATTGAAACAATAAACCGTGAAAAAGTTGTTTCGCCAAGTCGAAGAGTTCTCTTTTTGCAAGATGAGATGTGCTTCGGTAGTGCTTTCGGATTAGCGTTTTGTCCCCAAAGATAAAATGACCATGGTAAAGTAGCACCGCTCTCAACATAGTCCCGTGAACTGGATGGAGGAAAGGACAGAACTTTCGATAGAAAAATAATGCTGAGAGGAATAGAGCTTATGATGCTTACTAGTGTTCGATCAGATCACCTGGATTTTGGACTCCAGGTCAAGGCCCAAGAACTCAAAGACCAATTGCCAAGTCCACAGATGCGACGCGGCTCGGCTCGGCACGGCACGGCACGGCACGGGGCGTGCGGCATGCGCGCGTCTGGGCTTTTAAGTGTAGTAGATCACTTAATTTATACACCTAAAAAGGAGGCTCTCACTTTCAATGTGAGACAACTAACACTAATTGATTGTTCCCTACATTCAAGACTCTAAGCTTAGATAAAGCTCAATCGTGCCCAATTTTAATTCACTCTTTCTCACACATCGGGAATTGGATTTGAGAAAGTGAATATACTACGATCATCTACGCGGAACGTAGACCGACGCTGTAGCATTTAATTTCAAAGAATTAAATGACTACTCACATTTATTATTTGGTCAAAGTCCATTCACTGGGTACATTTAATCTATGATTCCAACAATCCCCACATGAGTGGAAATTGCCAAATGCATATGCATGCAGACACAAGTTCAACCATCGGGAGGTATATAAGCATAAGGATAAGTAGTTTTTAACTTTGAACCTTCCATAGTCAACGCCATCGGATACACAGGCGGCCTAGTAGCGCGATGCTTTGAACTAGTCCTCCACGGCGTGCACCGAGACAATGGTGTTAACACTTAAACACCCCAACCTCATCCCTTGGGCACCACTTTGGATTCATAAGTGTGTAATTTGAAGCGGCTACACTTCACACTTACATAGGTAATTCCTATTCCGAGTATCTTGCCCTACTCGGTCTCTTTGAGAACTCAATCTCCTTGAGATCCTTAGGAGTCATTAAAAGTCATAGACTTAGCCTCGCCACTGGCAAGTTTTCACCACTCTATTGTTCTTTAGGGAATAGATGTAGATGCGTGTTTCACACGAACTCTCATAACTTAGTTTTCCCATTGAACTAAGTTCTTGGAATCTCCGGTCATCATGGTTGGATTACCACTATGACAATTGTTTAGTTTGTGGATTTCAAACTCATTCCCTCTAGCAACTTATTCATTTAATCACGGTTTAACCCTTTGGTTAGCGGATCCGCTAGATTATCTATTGACTTCACATAGTCAATTGTAATCACATCTGTGGTGAACAAATGTCTCACGGTATTATGTTGTCGACGAATATGTCGATACTTACCGTTATAAAAGCTATCACAGTGAATCAACACTAAAGGCACTGACTTAGACCAACCTGGAATATCTTCAAGGAAGTTCTTAAGCCACTTCGCTTCTTCCCCAACTTTATCTAGAGCTATGAATTTCGATTCCATGGTTGATCGAGCTATACATGTATGTTTCATGGATTTCCACGAGATAGCGCCACCCCCAAAGGTAAAAACATATCCATTTTTTGAAAGTTAGTCTTTATTGTCGGACATATGAATAGAGCTGGAGGACCGCTATTATCTCTTAATGACGAGATGTAACAAAAATATATATATGTGCGTTAGGCTCCTTTGCACCCTAAGTGTCATATTTCCTTCTTAATCTCAGCCCTTGGATCCTTGAATTGGATGGCTGTGATCAATGCATTATTAGTCTATAATGTTGCATTATTAGCCGCTGTGCATTATTAGAATGAAAATATGCATTATTAGTCTATAATGTTGCATTATTAGCCGCTGTGCATTATTAGAATGAAAATGCGCATTATTAAATGACACGTGACATTAATCTAACCGTCAGATGACAAAATCGTGGGGCTAGGATTAAGAAGGAAAAAGGACAAAAGATATGAAAAGGATTTGAATACATCCATATATATATATATATAAGAGATAATGATGGTGAATGACCATAAAATAAGATAAATTGCTAGGGTGTGTGATCAATACTAACTAAGTTACGATAATGACTAATAACTAATATCAATTTTATATGTTAAAAGTATCAACACAAAGACATAAATTTATCAACCTTCTTCTGTTGATATACTTATGTCTTTGTGTTGATATTTAAATTTACATATTGTATTAATATAATTATGTCTTTGTGTTGATAATTTTAATACACAGAATTGAAAGTTATTAGTTATTATTAGTTGCAGTACAAAGACGCAAACCCAGGGATTAAATGTAATGGTTAAAAGAAGCAAGAGTTTTACTGCATAAACTAAGCGCACATTTCAGATACATAGATTTTACTTTACGCTTATATCTGACGTGGATACTTGTTCAAATATAATTGGTCCCAACACATATTTAATGACCGCTTACTTCCCTAATTTCAAATTCCCTTTTTATTCCCGGAAATGGATTAAAATTAACAACTGAAAAACACTATAGTGAAGAAGGTGCAGACAACCATGGAGAAGAGTAAAGACGGCTCAAAATTAAACATTGCAATCATCCATCCTGATCTTGGCATAGGTATGCTCGTACTGTATCTAATCCACACATATCAGCAAACTGATTTCCGAATCATTATTTCTCGATGAATTTCGTTTGTTAGGTTATCTCGAATGATTCTTTTATTTGAATTCTCTGTAATTTTCATTTGTTTCGTTTCGTTTCGTTTCTTTTGTGCTATCTAAGAGATGTCTTAGTTAAGCTTGCTGATGAACCTGTGTGGTTATTGTGATTGAATTGTGTATATAACATGGGTTTGGGTTTCAATATGAGGTTTAGGCATTTAAACTGAGATCAGCTTAAATGTTCAATTGCATACAACAGAAGGTTTCAATATTAGGTTTGGGCATTTAAACTTAGGTCGCTTAAATGTTCAATTACATACAGCAGATGGATACAGTTGTTTGATGGAGATAATGAATATTTGTCGAAAGAAGAGGATATAATAGAATCTTGCATAAATGAATTGTTTGTTTCTCCTATGAGCAATACAGCTGCATACATATCTTTTAATTCCCTGGAGTGATATAGTAGGAGTATATAACATTTTATTATGCAAAAAGCCATCTATGCTTTAAGGTTCAAATAGTATCCTCTTCAGTTTGTATAGATATTGTTAAATAGCATTTCTTTTGTATTTGGGATGCACTGTTCTTAGAATTATTTCTATGTTGCTCAAAAGCTTTATTCTGAATAGCCTGTCAGTTTGTACCTAGTACTCACAACATGATTTTTGGGACAATTTTGAGTATTTCTTATCCTGACTTTATTCTATATTGATTCTTTCATCTAATAATGCCTTAGCTTCCCACAATGTTAGGTGGAGCGGAGAGGTTAATTGTAGATGCTGCTGTAGAACTCTCATCTAAAGGTCACAATGTTCATGTATTTACATCACATCACGACAAAACACGATGCTTTGAGGAAACAGTTTCTGGTGTGTACACCTTTTCTTTGTTCTCTTGAATGCATGTGTGCATTCTTTTATATGGAATTTTATGTTTCTCTAATCATAATTGTAACCTGGGCAGGTATCTTTCCAGTTACTGTGTATGGCGCTTTTCTTCCCCGACATATTTTTTATTGTCTCCATGCAGTTTGTGCTTATCTGCGGTGTATCTTTGTTGCTCTTTGTGTGTTATTTTTATATCCTTCGTTTGACATTATACTGGTGGATCAAGTCTCCGTTGTCATCCCATTGATGAAATTGAAAAAGCTATCAAAGGTTAAAGACCACTTAAAATGACTTATTGCGTTAATTTGATCATAATCAGTTCATTGCAATTTACATGTTCTGCACTTTCCTTCTCTTTTTTTTGTCCAGGTAGTATTTTATTGCCATTTTCCAGACCTATTACTGGCACAACACACAACAATTCTTAGGAGAATATATCGAAAACCTATAGATTTTCTAGAAGAAATGACAACAGGTATCTATAAGATTTTGTTTACTTTTATGCTTAATGTTTTAACGTCATTGCAAATTTGCAAGCATATTCATTTTATAGTAGACTAGTAGTATTAAATAGAACTTCGTGCAATTTTCTTTTAATTTGGGCACTACGTCTGCCTGGTCTGTTGTAGGTATGGCTGATTTAATTCTTGTAAACAGCAAATTCACTGCATCTACATTTGCGAAGACATTCAAGCAATTAAGTTCACGAGGGGTTAGACCTGCCGTGCTTTATCCAGCTGTTAACGTGGATCAGTTTGAGGAACCTAGTGCTACTAAGTAACAGAATTACCTAATCTTTTTGGTATCTTTAAATTATATAGTAATTGTTACAATTATTGTCATATTAAACTTTTTAATATATCTCATTTCCCAAGCACAAAACACACAAGAAGAAAACTGAATGTATTTATCTGTATAGTATGTATATATTTATTTGGATATGTCACCATTATATTTTAGTCCATATGACTAAATCCTCTATCGTTAATTACAGATTGGCATTTCTTTCTATCAATCGGTTTGAAAGGAAAATGCATATATAACACCATTATGTTTTAGTCCATATGATTAATCCTCCATCGTTTATTACAGATTGACATTTCTTTCTATCAATCGGTTTGAAAGGAAAAAGCATATCGAACTAGCTATATCTGCTTTTGCAATGCTCTACAACAGCCAACAAGAGTTCGTACGAGGTGATAAGAGAGAGGAGCTTTCTTTGGTTATTGTAGGTAAGGTTCATCTTTTATCTTCTGTATTTTTATCAGAGAGATCTAACTGGTGACTTCTCCCTTATTTCACGGTTCCTTTGTTAGTCAAGAAATACACATGCAAGTATCTTTCAGTGGGCATGGCAAATTATATGAAACCCAATGGAATTTGCTTTGTGTGAATTGAGTTATTATAATGACTGTATCAAAAAGGGTCATCATATAATGCCTCCAATTATTTTATATATTATATCTTGTGTAAGAAGATCTTGCTTCTGTCCTGTGTGTACCATTTAAGTTGTTTCAACTTTTGGTGTTGTTAGCGAAGATTCATATTTACCGACTTCTAAAGCTGTTGGCAGCGACATCTGATTAATGTATAACTAGATCATGATAAGTTTCAAATCTATCATCTGATATTTGAATGTTGTGTTAATAAAATGCATCGTAGATAGCGAGCTAAGAATCATTAAACATGTAGTAGTATCTTTATCGATGCATTTGACAGATACTTAGTCCTGAAATTGAAAGTAGTGAGCTTAGAATTATTGAACAGTTATTTCAATCCATTTATAGAAACTTAGTCCTGAAATCGAATACTCACTTTTCTATTACTCAAGTACCGTGTGTTTCCCATATTAGTTTTGATCATCTTAAAACATGATAGATTCTAAATGAATTCGTGATTCTATAGCTGGTGTTGGAGTCTTAGTCTCTTACAAACTTGCATCTGTCAGGTGGCTTTGATAAAAGGCTGAGGGAGAATGTCGAGTATTTGGATGAACTGAAAAACTTGGCAGAAAGGGAAGGTGTCTCCAACCGTGTGCAATTCATCACGTCTTGTTCTACACCAAAAAGAAACACTCTTCTTTCACAGTGCCTCTGTGTGCTCTACACACCCAAGGTCTGCAATATCAAACATCCTTCCGAATTGGTTGATTGATTGGCTATATTCTAAACTCTTCCTAATATATGACATTCGCTAAGCAGGACGAGCATTTTGGCATTGTCCCGATAGAAGCCATGGCTGCCCACAAACCAGTAGTCGCGTGCAATAGTGGGGGTCCAGTGGAGTCAATAAAGAACGGAGTGACAGGATACCTCTGTGAGCCTACCCCTAAAGACTTCTCGGCTGCCATGTCTAATTTTGTTAGTGATCCTCAGTTGTCGACAGCCATGGGCATGGAGGCGCGGCAGCATGTCGTGGAGTTGTTCTCTACCAAGACGTTTGGTAACCACCTGAATGCCTATGTTGTTGATACTGTTCTTCGTAGAAAGGATCAGTGAAGTGAAGTGAAGTGAAGTGGAGAAGATATCAACGATGAAGATTGATTTTCCAATGCTCCTGTACAACAACTCTAGCTTCTTCGAATCCATACATACGTTTTGCCTTTTCTTAAACACATTTTCTCCTGTATTTTGAAATTACTTTACACAGAATTATACTTCTCTGTATTTTATAAGATCACTCTCTCTCCACACACACAGAATTATACGTTTTGGCCTTGTTAATTTCTTATTGCGATTAACTAATTCTAATAGAAGATTACTAATTTCTGATTGGATTTAATTAATTTAAGATTAAGTGCCGTGCAGCTCACTTTTTTTTATTTAGAACAGCAAACTAAAGCTAGAAATGTGGTGTACACGTAGGTGTGTTGGAACCGAAGCAATTCAGTTGATCAATCTGTACATATATAGGAGGGGGAGTTGTATGACTATTTACAGAAATGAAATGCCACGTTGGATGTTTCGCCCTTGGGGAAAATATTAACATTTAATATGGAATCTTATTTTTTATTTTTTGGAAGCTTATGTTAAGTCTCCTTTTGCAGATTTTTGGACTTACAAAGGGTGCGTGAGATTGTTTTACAGGAATTTGGGGTTTTAAAAAAAATCTTTTTTGGGTTGCAGGCCTATTTTAGTTTCCTATTTGTCAACTAATATTACATATCAGACATCATATTTGTAGTATCTATAATGGATGAGATATATCTAATAGATTACAATATTTGAAAAATCAAAACATTTCAGATCACAAGACTTCCATCCATCCAGCTATTCTATGTGACATCCATTCTTTTTGCTGTTCATGTTTTTAATGTTTTCAAATGAATAATTTGTTAGAATTCCTATGAACATGAGTATTTACATTCCTCGGGTTTTTGGTAAAGACTACGAGCTTATGTTTTAATTCATGCAATTGAACTTTTTCACCTAACTCTTGTAATTGTTTTGCTTGTTCTTGTGCTTTTATTGTTCTTGTGCCTGATCAACACGAGAACTATGCTCGTTTAGCTTGATTAATCGAGAGATAGCTACTTTTACGTGGTTAAGGGAGCGAATACAACACATAGATTTATCTACACTCGAGAGAGGGGACCGTTTGTGAGGGCTTGAGTCTTAAGAGCTTAAAGATTTAGAATCTAATCTATTGGAAAGAGATTTTGATAGTTAGAATCTAATCTACTGGATAGGTGCACTCGAGAAAGGGCTTATCCTAGGGTCGCAACTTTCTTAACAATCCTAGAGACATAGCAGTGCGAACCGGCACTACTGTTGTACTCGCCGGAAGCGCCGATCTTCGTCCGCTTCGGCCAGCCCGCTTCAACCCCCGCACTAAATTTTTGGGAATTCTTCACCACGAGAAAGACCTCCCAATGCTCGAATTCACAGAACTTCAACGACCTGTCGGGGTACTGCTGCATGGCACGGATCTTCACATCCTCCTCGGTCATACCACTGGTTGCCTGGCGGAGATTGTTTTGGTAGAGGCCGGCAAAACGACTAAGCTTAGGCCTCAACCGCTCCCACTGTTTCCGGCATTGCTCGGGAACGTGAGGCTTCCCATCAGCCGGTTTCCGTTTGAGGTAGCCTTGACTAATATGAAACCACATTCTATCGATGTGTTGGTTATTCCCGACATAGGGATCCTTGACTACACCGACCCAAGCCTTCCCAAGCGCGGTGTTTTCCACCACGGACCAGATAGTCCTCCTTCCCGTCTCCTCTTCGTCCTCCTCGGCCCCCATACGTGAGGAAGAGGCCCGACCTTTCCCCTTGCCCTTGCCCTTGCCCCCTGCCGCTGTCCCTGCCTCGGGCTTCATTCCCGGCATCATACCACCCATCCAATTGTACATGTTGCAGGACGGGGACATTTGGGGATTCATCCCCGCCATTTGGGGAACCATCCCCGCATTCCTGCTCATGTTTCCCTCCCCTCGAGGGCATCGACACATTTTCTTTTGAGGAGTTGGGGCTATCTCCGGTCAGGGAGACTCCAACTGAGACAGGGACAGCGGCACTCCAACTGAGACAGGGACAGCGGCAGGGGGCAAGGGCAAAGGGAAGGGTAAGGGAAAAGGGCGGGCCTCTTCCTCGCGTATGGGGGCCGAGGAGGACGAAGAGGAGACGGGAAGGAGGACCGTCTGGTCCGTGGCGGAAAACGTCGTGCTTGCGAAGGCCTGGGTCGGTGTAATCAAGGATCCCTATGTTGGGAATAACCAGCACATCGATAGAATGTGGTTTCGCATTAGTCAAGGCTACCTCAAACGGAAACCGGCTGATGGGAAGCCTCATGGTCCCGAGCAATACCGGAAACAGTGGGAGCGGTTGAGGCCTAAGCTTAGTCTCTTTACCGGCCTCTACCAAAACAATCTCCGCCAGGCAACCAGCAGTATGACCGAGGAGGATGTGAAGATCCGTGCCATGCAGCAGTGCCCTGACAAGTCGTTGAAGTTCCGTGAATTCGAGCATTGAGAGGTCTTTCTCGTGGTGAAGAATTCCCAAAAATTTAGTGCGGAGATTGAAGAAGGCTGGCCGAAGCGGACGAAGATCAGCACTTCCGGTGAGTACAACAGCAGTGCCGGTTCGCACGAGCTCCCGAAGCCGAGGCAGTGATCCCGACCCCTCCATCGTCTTCCCGCCGCCATCGTCGTCTGATTGGGCAAAAGACTGCGTAGCGGATGGCAAGGGGAAGCGCCAGCGGGTCCGACGAGGTCCACTCGGAGGCCTCTCCAGAGTACAACAATCTCGCCCGTGCGCAGCAAATGGCTAACCTGGTACAGTCCATGCATAGGTGTTATAACACGACCGATCCTAGCTACAAGAGGATGTTGAAGGATGCCATCGACACAATCCGGCGCGATTTGGGGATGCCACCCATTGGATATGATGGCGCCGAGATTGGCGGTGGGGATGACGGCAGCGGCATTGGCGGTAGGAACGACGACAGCGGCACCGGCAACGGGGGCGACGCGGAGGACGAGGAGTGAGCCGGGGGTCACATTTGTTGATGCTTGGGTTGTTTTTTTGAATTTTCCCCGTCCGTATTCGTGTCAAAATTTTAATTCCGTAAACATAAATTGAATATTTGTGAATTTGTGAATTTTTTTAATTACGGGAAGTCCGCGCGGGAAGGGTGATGGGTAGGGCGGATTGTGTAGTGGGAAGTCCTTATGACGTGGCTGGAGGGTAGGAAGTCCTTATGACGTGGCATGAGGTGTATTTGGGAAGGGCGACGGGAAGGACGTGCGGGAAGTCCTCCCACTGGAGATGCTCTTAATACTTCTATATGTTTGAGTTAGTAATTCCACACATTCCACTGATAGTTGTAGTGAATTAACATAATATATACTACTTCCCATGTCCCATAATAGATGTCACACTTTTCTTTTTAGTTTGTCCCACAAAAAATGTCACATTTCCTTCTATAGAAAAAAAAGCTCCATCTGACATTAATATAAATATACTATTTTCTCTCTCCATCTAACACACAAAACAACATCTCTTAAAATCTCATGTCATTCTCCAAGTGTGCCATCTATTATGGGATGGAAGGAGTATTTGCATGCATAAAAAAATTTTGATCAAACTAGCGGATCAAATGCATTGCATTTCATTTTTCTGTCAACTTCACAACTTATTTCCCCATCTACTTTATTCTTATTGTTTGAGAAAAGGACTGAAAATGTGGCTAAAATAATGGAGGATGTGATCAAAGGAATCGAAGCATCCGAAAGTAGAACATGATTTTTATTGGCTGTGTACCATTATTCAATAATCAATCTAAACCCCACCCACACGCTCACTTCAATAATCAATCTACTGTCAATTTCTAGATTGAAAAATTGCAATTTGGTATATAATACAATGAACATCATCATATCAATTCATTTTCCATATTACTGTGATACTAGTTTCATTTATAATAACTATAAGCCAGACAAAATCAACCATTTAGTTCTTAAATCCTAAAGGGGGAGGAATTTATTTGGATCTCCCAATTATGTAAATAGCACTCGTACATACATAAATAACAACGTAAATAGCATGAAAGTCCAATATTACATGATCGAGTGGATATAATTGTTTTATTGTGTATTTAATATTTGGACTTAATTTAACAGGGCGATATGTACACGTCACGTATAATATCCACAAACTTGATGATCCAATCCATCCGCTACTAGCTGAAAATATATACCTCATCAAACCCTCGCCTGCAAAATCCCAAACCAACACAACCAAGTTACTCCGTCCGTCCCAGCTTTCTAATTCGGCACGAAATTTTATAAAATATTGTTTTGTGAATAAAGTGGAGAAAGTAAAATAAGAGAGACGGAAAAAGTAGAGATGGTGATGTTTCTATATTTAAAAATGTATCATTTAGAGTGAGACATCCAAAAACAGAAAATGTATCACTTAGAGTGGGACAAAAAGAGTATTTACTTAGTACTCCCTCCGTCCCTGATTGTCACATTTCTTTTCTTCACTCGTTTTGTATTAATAATAAATAGTTAAAGTGGAGGGAGGATGTTAAAGTAGAGGAAGGATAAAGTAAGAGAGAGAATAATATACCGAGAATTCTTAAGTAAATTATTTTCTCTTACTCTACACTCTTCCCACTCTAACTATTACTCTCTCCATCAACAAGAAATAGAGCATGACACGAGTTTTAATGTAGAATTGATAAAGTAAGAGAAGGAAAAAAAGTAAGAGAGAAGGAAAAAAAATATGTGAGAAGTAGTGCTAGTGGAATGATTTGTAGGGTTATTATTTGTTGAAAACTTTCGATAAATGAATGTGCTCTATTTTTTGTGGATGACCAAAAATGATAATTGAGCTCTATTTTTTGTAGACGGAGGGAGTATTACTTTTACAAAATGAGTGCGGAAAAGAAGTGTGACCATGTTTTAAGGATGGATTGAGTATTTATTATATCCACTTCACATAAATCGTATCCTGAAATCAAAAGTTGCAAAGTATGAAAATAAACTTTTGTTTGTTTTAGAGATAATTGCTTGAGAGAGAAAGATATTACAACTATACAATAGACACTATTCTTGGATATAATTCGTAGTGAAACGTGAAGAAATCAATGTGATAGTAATAAATACTAAAAGAATTGGAATTTTTCACTCGTATGACATACTACAAATCTAGGGACTGAATTCACTAGTCAGAGTGATGATTCTACCAAAAATTTTCATGATCTATGAATTGAAAACAGTTCCTAGTTCATATTTTAGAATTAGTTTTTTATATCTAATCCAATACATATGTATACATAGAGAGAGAGAGAGAGAGAGAGAGAGAGTAGAGAGAGATACCCAGATTTTCCACAATAAGTGGGAGTGTAATTGTATATGAGATTGTCAAGAACTTCCTGGGAGGAAGGCCTGTTTAAGGACATTCTGGCCTCCCTGAGAGATGGGAGAAACAATTAATAGGGGAGATATTCAATTTGTTGATGCAAACAACCAACACATACAGACTAACATGTTAGACAAAATGGCATCTTTGAAATCAATCTGGTGTCGAATTGTTGACTAAATACTACTTCGTAGGGCTGAATTTTTTTACCTTACAAGAAAGTTAGCAATTTGTTGAGAGACTTGAATTGCATCTTCTGAGTGTGGGATCCCTGATAAGCCCCATTCGAAAGCATTTTTCTGGACCAGATATGGCGAATGTGACATTTCAAACCAAACATGTTCACTTCAATAAATACACATAGCAAAATGTATTTTCTTAGCTACAACATAGATGATTGCAAAAGAATAAACCTGTCGACAATGAAGGACAAGAACTATAGTTCTCTTACCTAGGATGTTTCATAATACTATATTGATGAATATCTTTCAAATTTCCATGAAAGTGTAAACATTTTCTAGGTTGAAATTATCATGCAAAAGATGGGAAAATTGAAATGGGACTTCAGAAAAAAAATGAGGTCAATAAATGTGCTAAGAATACACGGGACATTCATGTCAAAATAAACTTCTTGAGGAATTTCTGAAACAGTAGATGCTATTGATCCTTGTATGATCTCCAGGCTTCTAAATTAAGTACAGTGATTTGCTTTGAAATGAGGATATATTGGAAACGGCCCACCATGATATAAAAGACTATGCAGTAGTGTTGAAAAGCTTGAATATTCAATAGATAATACCTCTGGGTGAAATTGCACACCAGTCACTGGATATCTCCGTGCCTGCACTGTTGACACATAGACCTAACAGAAATTGATTAAATTGGAACTGATCAGAAATGAAGCTCAGATGTCAAGAAAAGCACAATATGGAGGTATAAGAATGGACCACAAGGTGTACTTTGCAATTGTATGTACCTTCCCATCTTCATCTGCACTAGTTGCTAAGATCTTGAAGAAGCTAGACAATTTCTTGTTCTTTTGGAATTTTTCGGGTGATATCCCAAACTGCGTCACGGATTAATTGAAATGATTATACAAACAAAAGCGATGCGAAAAAAAATCACTGGTCCAAACCATCTCAGACACGCTGGATAGAAGATGTCACTATACATCCTACTCTCATGAAGTATTCATTCATGGCAATGAAAAAAATAATCAACAACTAGTGAAAGCCTGAGTTGATTAGAAGATTTTCTTAAGGAAAAAACATTATGTTAATATATATTCACTGATTTCAAGCCACAAATTTAAGCTGAAGCTAATAGTATTCATTTTGATAGCATTGAGTTCTATATCTAGCTAATAAATACTAGGTTTGACTCTTCTATTTCCTAGATAACCTTGAACAACTGTGATTCTTCACTATACATCAATATTGCATTCAGAGAATATGCCTTATTTTACTTGTTTCCAGCAAGAACAAAAAGATGGTATAAGAAGGAAAGAAGCCCTAAACAAGAAAAAGGAAAGGGATGCAGAAAGATGAGAAGAAGATTACAAGGCACATCTGCTGGTCACTTAAGATTTTGCACATGTAATTGGTTAAAACAAGACAACTTCATGTTACGAAACTATCATCATAAGATTCATAACACAGACTAAAAGGGGCCTACCTTATGATGTTGCATCACTAGACATTCTGTACTGAGCTTCTTTAACAAAGCCGGAGAGAACCTGTGAATGATCCTCAATTAGTTATGCTGATGTGTGTTTGCAAACTATGATACATACGAAGAGTTTCAAAGTCAACAAATTACCTCTTAATATGAACAATTAGGAAACTTATTTTTATCAGATGATAAATCAATAAGAGTGAAGGTATAGTGATGTAGGTTACCAATCATTTCCAATCTTGAAACCAAGATCAGGTTTTTACAATGTGGTTCACAGAAAACTTGAAACTAATGTATAAGATGTTTTATAAAATCATTTAAGCAACAATTTTCATTATATATTTTACAAAATCATCTAAGCAACAACTTCAACTATTATTGCAAACTCTCATTTTACTCAGAGTTAAAAGTACTGCCGCAAAATTTGATTAACATGAAGCATAGAGTTCAATATTGTAGTATATGAACCACATCTCGTTAGACCTGTCATATTTCTCAGACCGTCACCAATTCTTCCAATATACTAAGACAATAGAAAGAAATGATTCAAACAAACTGAAAAAGTATTTCAAGTTCTGATTTTACCTATGAAATACAGTTCCATTTATGTTTATGTTCTCCACGAATTGCAATGTCGAAGATTGATCTACTGCATTAAATCTTTCGAGGATCATGTTATCCTGTAGTGAAAATTGAAATCTGAAACACATTAACAAACTGAAGCTAATTAAACTAGTGAACAGTAAAGAGGTCCAGAATGTAAACTAGAAGTCTAGAAGAAGAAATAGCACAGCTAAAAGAAGCTCGGAGCCACTGCATCTTCATAACAAATAAACCTATGAGCCTCAAAAGGAGGCACAGAAAGTAGGATCTGCAAAATTATTTAATTTAAAAGAAAAATCTGCATTATCTTCCCTAATCAATAATTTTTTTTACATTATAATTACCAAAATGGCGAGAGGAAAGGCCAGGGATTTAAGTATTACAACTTTACCATAAATCTCTTATATTTCACTTACGAGTGCAGAATATATCTTTCATATTCGTAACAGCTTCAACAAATGTTTATATGTATGAGTATTTCCCAATAAACTTACCTCACTCACAATCCTGATCACCAGTTCAAACCCTAAGCAGATTGCAAGCAGGGGGAAATGGTCTCCAGCATCATTCTTTCTCAAGACTTCCTGTACAAGACAGATGAAAATCGGTCAAGAACAACAGATGCTTTTTCGTCTCCAGAATTTAACCAAATTTGATTTACAGGAGAAAAAAGAGCCAGATCCATATGAGTAAGTGTACACCATCAACTAAAGAATCACAAGATTTCTTAGGTAGCAGCCATTCTGAAAAATAAGAAAAAATGTCAAATTCAAGCTTTTAAATGTGAGGCAACTTATTCAGGCTGATCTCGACCTAACAATTAAGTCAATATACATCCATAAAAATATTTGGGAGTTCTTTAATTGTAAAATAATCAAAATCGTGTGGAGGTGGCAAGCTGTGTATTTTATCATAAGAATGGGCTTCTAAGCTACTTGCCTACTTCAACATCATCAATAAAACTTATTATCACAAACTGAGGCAACGTGAAACTATATTCCACCACTGCCATCTCCTTTACCATACATTCCTGGAAAGGAGAGTTGTTCATGCAACCAATATTAAACAACTGAGATGGCATGTACCTTAAATATTGATTCAACAGCCTCAATGTAAACACCTCGTTTGGCCCGGCCTCCTGTGAAGATCACTCCATTAACCAAACTCAGTTTCTGCAGCATAGCAAAGTTAGCATTAAGGTTATTCATGTAAACTAATCCACTCGAGTAACTGATCATCCTCGGTACAGAAAATTGTCGACTCATCTACATTATGAAAGTCTAAAACGAATATTCTATCAGTACCAAATGAATCGGTCACCTTGTACACATCACATTGGAACACCTTTGAGGACAAAGGCTATCCTCATCCTGGTGGATTCAACACATCTCATCAGAACACAATGCTGAGAATCACCAATAGACACAAGATAGAAAGGCTAATTGGATATGCAAGCTAGTCTGAAACATTAGCAACCATGAGCATAAGACCAAACTTTATCTCAGACGTCTCTATTTTAGCTTGATTAGAACCATCTCAGTATGTTCATATTTCTCATTCTCATATAAAATGTGAATCCAAAAGGATGAGGTTGAGAGAGAGAAACAAAATTCCACAGATTTACGAATTCAGCATCGTATTAATTTTGCGAGTAAAATCTGATCACAAATTGTAACTCATTTTCTCTCTCCATCTCCCAGTCACAGAAAATCAACAAGTGGAAAAGTGAAGGAGACGAGCTTACTCGTTGAAGAACCTCCCAAGGTTCATTATAGATGAGAGGAATAACTCTAGCACCCGCAGATTCAACGAATTTGGAATACGAGGCCGCAATGTATGAAACATTAGGAGAGTTGTTGAGGCGACCGGAGGCGCCATCGCCGGGATGAGTGAGGATTCCTATGACCGGCCGTGAATAGAGAGTGCGGGAGACAGGAACAGTAGCGGAAGCATCATCATCCATTTGCCGCGCGGGAGTGGATTGAGCTAGGGCGGAGGCGCTGAGGTCGTTGCAGATAGGTACGAGGTGGGGAATCCGGCGGTAGTTCAGCATAGCAGAGGGAGGAGTATCGGTGGTAGATTCTGGAGAGGAGGTAGACGGCGGGGGAGCCATGTTGATAATGATATCGACAGTGTTTGGTGGTGATTTTGTAAGCGCACGGCGTTGCACACTAATCTCACCGCCGAACTACACGCGTTCGCATCTCGTTCAGTCAGTGGCGCGTTTCGTACACTCTTTGTGTGTGCGACTTGACTAAATTCCACAATAAATTCTCTATTGTTTATTGTTGCATCTTTCACCATCTTTTTATTTTTAAATAGATAATTGTAAATTTAGTTTGCCACATAATACTATTTTTTTCTGTCTCAATTAATTGAGGTATATCTTTTGAAAAATTTAATAAATTATGTTAAACTAAAATAAAATGAAGTAAAGTAAAAGTTAAAGAGAGAAAATAAAATGATGCATCTTAATTGGGGTACAAAGAATATAAATAAAAGGATTTTGCAGTTTTATATTCCCTCTGGCCAACCATAAGCGAATCAACTTCCATTTTAAGCAAAAAAATTTATTTCTTACATAGTATTTCCTTTGTTCTATAGTTATGGTAATTTTGTCATTTTGATATATTTTATAGTGAAGTCATTTCTCTTTTCAATAAAAGTCAATACATTTCTTCTCATTTATTTTACTCTTACTTTATTCTCTCTTCATCTCTCTAACTTTTTCGTTTTATACTTTATTCTTTCTTTACTTAACTCACTTAAAATAATTTTTCGTAATCTCCGTATCGAAAATAAATGTCTTCACTACTATGGAACGAATAAGTACTTTATTTTTTCCACCTACTTTATTCTTTTTACTCTACTTTTTCCCTCTCTCATATTTTCCACTCTTCACTTTAACTTTTCAAATACCAATTTCTTAATTCTTGTGCCAAAAAAGTGGCTCGTTTATGACAGACGGAAAGAGTATTTTTTGTTATTAAAAATGTCACAAAGCACTATTTTTGTGAATATTTACTCCTTATTATCTGTCTCCACAACCATCACAACAATACATCTCTCCATCTTTTGCTTAGAATATCCACAGAGCGACGAAGAGAAACTGGTTATGTGCCTATGAGACAAGTCCGGGGGAAGACGCTTTGTGAGCAAAGAAGGGAGAGGAGGCAGGTTGTCTTCTTGCCCCTCCACGTAGTGGCGCCATCTTATTAGTCAGCAAAATTATCATTTCTTACCACTAATGTGAACATATACCATTAGGATTTTATTAGAATCCTCGTAAAATTACATTTAATTATAAATATATATTTTATAAAAAATAATTTAATTGAGAGAGTCATGTGAAATTTAAAGTTTAAGATAACTTTTAGGAGAAATTGATTATGCAATGTTGAATAAGTGAATTTTCCTGTCCTTTTAATTACGCAGTTACTTAAATACCCTTTCACAATTCAAAAATGATAAACTTTACTAATAATGCTAGTTTTTCTAGAATGAATCTGGACCACACATTTCAGATTGTGCCAAATTTTAGTATTCCCTCCGTCCCAAGGTATTAGACCAATTTTCCTTTTTGGGATGTCCCAACATATTAGGCTCATTTCATTTTTTAGCAAAAAACATCTATCTTATTTTATTCTCCATCTACTTTTTTCTCTCTTCTCTCCCCTACTTTTTCCCTTTCTCATACTTTACTCTCTCCATTTTAACTATTTAAATATCAATTCCTTAAATCATGTGCCCAAAAGAAGTGAGTCTAATACTCCGGGACGGAGGGAGTAACTTATTACTACTTCTGTTCAAAAAAAATAGATAAAGTTGTAAATGATACGACTTTTAATGTTGAATTGATAAAGTAAGTGTGTGTGTGTGTGAGAGAGAGAGAGTTAGTGTTAATAGCTTGTGGCTCTAGGTTCTTAGAGCATCCACAATAGCGGCTAGCCGATTCGCGGCGCTAGCCGGTCGGCTAGCCGAACTATTGGAATCGGCCAGCGCAAAATCGGCGAAGAAATCGGCGTGGGCTAGCCGATTTGAGGGCGCTGGCCGCCATTGTGGCGTGTCGATCGGCCAACGCTATTTTTTATTTTTTATTTTTTAATTTTTGAAAAACTATATAAACGTGATTTTAGTTTCATTTTATCCGGTTGCATTTTTTTTAAATAGGCATACAGACGACGGGTTAGGCCCAATACAAAATTAAGACCTAAAACAGAAACATGTCATAGTGTCGGGTCAGGGGCCTCTCTGCGCCCCCGGACCCCCATGGCAAGGGGTGGCCGCCCCCCTTGACCCCCTGACTCGCTGACCGGCAAACTATAACGAATTCAAGGCATACTAACATTTTTTAATGTATTTTTTTAATAAATTAGTAAGGAGTAGAGTGGGGCGGTGGCTCGTGTGTGGAAGCCCGAATTTTTTTTTATTATGTAATTTTTTTGATTTTTTATTATGTAATTTTTTTGATTTTTAGTTAATGTACTTTTTTTATTTAAATAAAATTAACGAATTTTTCCCGTATATGTGTCGTAAATTTAATTCCGTAATTTAATCGTAAATTTTATTCCGTAAATGTAGTTGTTTTTGAATTATTTTTATTGCGGCTGGCCTAAGGCTAACCTATTTGAGTAAAATGTTGATGTGGCAGGTGGATTTTTAGTGTTGATGACGTGGCAAGGAGAGAGAGTGGCTGGCCTATGGCTGGCCTATTCTTATTGTGGATGCTCTTAGTAGTGTTTAAGAGCATCCTCATTCGTGTTCTTCCGCAAGGACAAGCTCAAGGGTCCTATTCAATTTAAATACTTCAATTACTAAAAATATTTCTACATTATAAAAATACATTAAAAATTAAAAATTACATAATTAAAATCCTAAAAATTAAAAAATACATAATTAAATTCACAAAATTAAAAAGACTCACTACTCGTTGCCGAATTTCGCTCAAATGTGACTGATTAGATCTTTTTGTATCTCAATGTGGGCTCTTGTATCGCGCATTGTGTGTCTTCTTTCGATCCTCTCGTTCACCCGTCGTATGCACACCTCGGCGTGGGGGAGACCTCGCAGTTGAGCTTCCGGCTTCATCCTCGTCGTAAAAGTTAGCCTCCATCGGTCCTTCGTCAGCTATAATCATGTTGTGCAAGATAATACACGTGTACATGATGTCGGCGATATTCTTAACGTATCACAGCCGAGACGGGGCCTTCACAATGTTGAATCGGCCTTGAAAGAACCCAAAAGCTCTTTCGACATCTTTCCGAGTAGACTCTTGACGCTCGCAAAAAGAATCTGTCTCGGGTCTTGCGGATTGTTGAACGTCTTCACGAAAGTCGACCACCTTGAGTAGATACCATCGGCGAGATAGTAACCCATGTGGTATGCATTTCCATTGACGGTGAAGTCGATCGCAAGTGCTACACCATTCAAAACATCATCGAAGAGTGGTGAAGAATAGAACACGTTCAAGTCGTTGTTGGATCCGGCAACACCGAAATATGCATGTCAAATCCATAGGCGGTAGTCGACGACCGCTTCAAGGATAAGCGTTGGGCTGCTGCCTTTGTGGCCGCATAAGTATTGCGCCCTCCAAGCAATCAGGCAATTCTTCCACTTCCAATGCATGCAGTCAATGCTGCCTAGCATATCGGGAAAACCGTGGACTGTTTCGTGAAGATGAAGCAACCGTTGACAATCTTCAGTGGTGGGTGCCCGAAGGAATTCCTCGCTGAAAGCAGAACGAACGCCGTTGCAAAATTTTTTGAGGCATAGGATTCCTGTTGACACACCCAAATGCAAATACTCATTGAAGAGGTCAGCCGTTTGCCCAGTAGCAAGTTGCCGGATGGCACAAGTACACTTTTGCAACGCCGAGAGACTTTGCCGACCGATTGCGTCTACATCGTGTTGAAAGTATTCAACACGGGCGGACAATGTGTTGACAATACGCATAAACAACCGTTTTGACATGCGAAAACGGCGCCGAAAGTAATCTTGTGGAAACCGAGGCTGGTCGGAAAAATAGTCAGCAACGAGCCTTTCGTGGGCTCCCTCTCGGTCACGATGGATGTAGCGGCGGCGAGTTGATCTAGTTGGCCGAGGAGGAGGGGCGGGGGTATTGGCGGCGACATAGGCTTCATAGGCGGCACGATATTGTTCCTGGTATTCTTGTTCTTTGCGCACCGCTTCCGCAATGAGATCGGTGAAATCTATTTTTGAAATTTTTTAGAGAGGGTCTGAGTGAGATAGGAAGATGTAGATGATTAGTATGGAAAAATATGAATGAGAGATAATTTGATGTGAAAAGTGGATGATGAATGTGTGTATTTATAGATGATTTTGGGATAAAAAAAATTCAAAAAATTCCAAAAAAAGTCCATAAACGGCTCTTTTTTTTGGGAATCCAATTTTTTTTTTAATATTAATTTCAAATTTTTTTTTAAAAAGGAAAAAATAAAATTTGCCAACGGATATACCATTGGCCAATCGCATTGCACCACGTAAGGCTGCTCAGCGGCATGGTCGTGCTCTTATTTAAGAACAGCGCCGCGCCGCTGGCACGGACGAACGAGCTGCAACGGCGGACGGTGGTGTCCTTGCCAGCGGCACGGACGGACGAGCATGCCGCTGCGGATGCTCTAAAACTTTCTACTTATAGAATTGGCCTAATTTTGGTAGATGATTTAAAATGGTAAAACTAGACAATTTTTTATTAGAAACTTGATTAACCGTTGTCAATATCTGTTTTCATTTTTTAATCTTGTCGTTTTGTGCAAACCTCACGAGTCACCACTATAGAGAGCCTGATGACAAATTTTATACTACCTTTATCCTATAAAAATAAGTCATTATTTCCTTTTTTTGTTCGTTTTATAAAAAAAGTTCATATTTATTTCTTGTAATTTTTTCTCATTTTCTTTTACTTTATTATTTATGAGTTCCCACCATCCAACACATAATTTCAACTGTTTTTTCTCATTATTTCTTACCTTATTAATTATATATTAAAATTCATGTTAATTTTAAATGACTTATTTATATGGGATGGGTAATAAATGACTTTTCTTAATCAAAATGATTCGCAAAGTCTCTAGACTAGGCGCCGTTCTTCGTTACTTTGTTCAACAATGATGAAATCTGACAAAAACTCCATTTCTTATTTGGATCATCGAATGAGTAAAGTCTGGATTCTTGTCTTCTTTTATACATTCAGAAGAAGAGAAAAAAAAAGTTTATGATTAAACCAAGATTTTTTGTACAAGGATATTAGTCTTAAAACTTATAAACTTTGGACAAATTATGTTATTTCCCATAAACTTTGAAAGTAATAATCAAACACAAAATTTAAGATTAATGTCACCTCGACAGATCACGCTTCAAACCTGATAGATTTACAAGACATATTTTATCCTATTAAACGCATATTATTCAAGTCAAATTTAAGAATTAGAGCATCGAAAGAAGATTATTTCATTTATAATTCAAACCAAGCCAAATAGATTACACGGTTAGCCACGTGCCCACGTTAGATCAAAGTCTGTTTTTATGTTTGGATCATATTGGAAAAATTGTACACTTCCAAAGTTATGATAAAAAAGATGGGATATGAGAAGATATGTAAAACAAGATAAGAAATACGGGCTTCATGTCAAGATATGCAAAGATATATTTTTTTTCCGTTGTTGTTTGATAGAAAAGAAATGATCTAAATTTGTATTGTATATTAAATAACATGGCTTAACTTGACAAATTGGTGAGATACATAAACAAGGTTAATGTTATAATTTTGATAAGATTAGATAGGGCCCTGGTCTTATATTGGGCTTTAAGTTAAGCTTAACTATGATATCAAACAATTAGAAATGTCCATATATAATTCTTTATCTTGGTATTATTAACTTATCAAACATGCCCTTAATGTTAGTGAGAAATACCAAAATTCATTCAATGTTTCTAAGACCAATATACCTTTTATTTATAAGTACAAGAAAATCATTTCTTGGAAAAATGATGCCATTTTGGAATGTGGAGTTGCCCTCTTAAATGTAAATAAGCTAAACGCAGTTTTACTTGATTCTGAATCTGTACAAATTGAGAAATAGATTATGACTGTTGGTTTTATCTCAGACAAGAGACAACAATAAGACATACATTTAAGGCAATGACATTTACAATGGTGATAAGAAATTGCAATCATGGATGCCTCAATACTTACATTCGGACCAGAATTAGCTGAAAATGTAGACCTCGTCAAACCCCTTCCTGCAAAGCATCAAAACATGAGCGAGATGGAGAGGGAGAGGGAGAGGGAGAGGAAGAGGGAGAGGGGGAGTGAGAGAGTTACCCAGCCTTTCCACAATATGTAGGACTGTAATTATAGATGAGGTTGTCGAGAACTTCCTGGGAAGGCGGTCTATGCGTAGACAATCTAGCCTCCCTGAGAAATTTTCATAGTAAAAGAAAAAATAAACAGTTAAAACAGGTGCAGCTTCCTTCCATTGATCAATCACTATGATGATATCTAGATAAAGCATGGATGCAAGACAAATTGGATTAAACTATTAAGAATTATTGTAGAACTTGATCCTTGATGTAGGCGATATATTCAAAAACAGCTACTTAAATATAAGCAGCTCGAGTCCATTGGAGGACTTAATAAGACTATGGTACAATGAGTGAAAGATGTCAAAATTAACAAATTTAGCACGCACATGTTCACATGAACTTAAAACAGAGACTTATTACCCATGCTTGCAATAAATTTGGCTATATAATATTGTTACCTTATAAAAAAATTGGCCACGTTTTGAGTGACTTGAATTGCATCTTCTGAGTGTGGAATACTTGATGAGGCCCACTCAAAAGCATTTTTCTGCATTGGGATGTTAAAAATGAAGCATTTGCATTTCAAATCAAAGACTTTAACTGAGTTTAAAGTGTCTGACTCTCTGTAAAAGCCAATGGATCAGTTACTAGCAATTACTAGCTTATTGACTTAGGCCAATTACTAAAATCAAATCCAAAGATACCTCCGGGTGCCACTGAAGAGCTGTCACTGGATATCTGTGTGCTTGGGCTGTTGAGACATAGACCTGATACAATTCAGCAGATGCCAACCAGAAGTTGAGGTAATGTCGAGGAATGTAGTATAAATAAATCTAGAGGTAACACAAATTTGGAGTTAATGTGAATAGCCTACAGGATGGCCTTATTAGATACCTTATCATCACTATCTGCAGTAGTTGTTAAAATCTCAAAGAAGCTAGAAAGACTCTCAGTCTTCTGGAGTTTTTCAGGTGATATGCCAAACTGTTCCAAGATAAATGAAAGGGTAATATAAAGAATCGGATGCTAATAAATATTCACGGGATATTTATCATGCCACCAAATATGATTTGATCAAAATTTGAACACAAAACACAGTATGGTTCTAAATTAGCATTAATATTGCCTGGATACGTATCCCCAGAACTGAAATGCCAAAGCAATCAATTGACCCAAGGTAGGGAAGAATTATAGGTTTTTCATAAGATACAATGGTTCAGTATTTGTTTTATTCCTTGTTTCCCTCAAGCACGAACCACACCGAGGCCAATACTCTTATGGCAAACAACTTGAGAGACAAGCAAGAAAATTGAGAAGTTGCAGCAGCTCATTGAAATGCTGAAGTAAATACCTAGCATTTTTCTTCTAACACATTGTTTACATTATCATGGAGTTTCTGAGGAAGCCTATAATTTAACACTATTTCATGAACTAGTGCTTCAGGGAACATCTTAGAGCAGTTTACTTACAGTTATGACCACATAGCTATGACATCCTGGAAGACACATGGACATTGAACCTTCCCCATGTTACACAGAGGAATAAGCACTGACCTTATGATTTTGCATCACGATGCACTCCGTACTCAGCTTATTCAGCAGAACTGGAGGAAATCTATCAAAGATATGAACATAACCTTGATTAATGATACCAATGTTTAATAGAATTTTTTTTAAAAAGTGAAAATTAAACTTTACATTAACTTCAATTATACCGTTGAAACACAGTTCCACTAATATCTATGTTTTCCACAAATTGGAGCGTTGAAGCTTGATCTGATGCACTAAATCTCTCAAGGATGTTGTTGTCCTGCACCGATGTGGAGGATAGGAGGGAATTTCAGTTCCACAATCTAACTGTGTGTGGGGGGGGGGGGGGGGTTCCATTACGGGTTCTCAAGCTTAATATCCTTTTCTTCATTTATTTCAGGTGGAGAGAGAATAAGTAAAGTTGGCAGCATTACCTTACTCACTATCATGGTTAAAAGCTCAAAACCTAAGCAGATAGCAAGCAAAGGGAAACGATCTCCAGCATCATTCTTTCTCAGGACATCCTGCAGAAACAGATACATAAAGATTATAATAGAGAGATGCCATTTGTCTCCACTATCTTGTTTTCCGGAATACTTCCGTCACCAGGCAGATCTTAATACAATAGAGAAGACGTCCTTCTTACATGTGTGTGGTTATTTCATCCACTAGAGCATCATTTAGTTTTGACTTACCATGCAAAAGCATAGCCAGTTGGATTATTGGTACTCACCATGAAAGCCGAAACATGTCGGTTAAGTCAATCTTTCATATTAGCAACAAATCTAAGTCTATATCATTAAGAAAGTGTCTAGTTTTGGGGTGAAGCCATAGATAGATAAAAATAGCATAGGGTAATCAGCACATGCTCTCATGGAATGAATAATTTTTAGCTTGTTTGATTGCCTAATCCTTCAAATAACCAATCATGTATTTTGTAAATCTACCTTATGACCCGACATATACACTCATAAAGAAACAACACTTACAATGGGAAAACAAAGTTCAGCTGCATTTGCAATTGAATATTGCTAAAGAAAAATCTAGTGCAAATCTTCAATTGCTAAAAGTAAAAAAATTCTAAGGTGGCTTGCCCTTTATTTCATTTTTTTTTTCTTTTTCTTAGAAGTAAACTTACTCCTGAATCAGTGAACATAACTTAGAATCAACATAAGCTGAGGAAGCTAGATATAAAATGAAGGGCGGTTTCAATAGAATAACTAGAAATGGAATAAGATCTCAGTTTCAGTCGTGGAGATCATCAGGTACCTTAAATATCGATGTGACAACCTCAAAGTAGAGACCAGTTTTGGATGACCCTCCAGTGAAGATGACTCCATTAACCAAACTGAGTTTCTGAAACATTTATTAGTACATAGTTAAGATTGCTATTGTTCATGGGACATGAATGATGAATCCATGATTCCCTTAGAAACAACGAAACTTTATCAGAAATAGAAGCAGACAACGTACAATTCAGCATTGTTGAAACGAAGAAAAACGTAATAAACACTGACAGAACTCATCACCACATCCACATTGACTAGCTTATTCATATTTTGCTAAGTCGAAAATGATTATGTTATCCTTAATCATTTGTTAATCAGTAGCCTCCTAATGCGTACATGATCAAAGAATTAGCTGAGGCATTAACTACATCACTGATCAATAAAATATAAAAAAATCAAATCGACTAAATCCGCCGAAATTAACTTCACATTTCTACAATTCACACGAGCTTAGCCACAAACAACAACAATGATGAATTAAAAAAAAAACTAATCGGATCCAAAACATAACGTCGAAATCAGCAAATAGAAAACTTAAAGAAAAAGGAAGTGATGATTACTTTGTACAGAACCTCCGGAGGTTCATTGTAGATGAGGGGAACGACTCTGGCGCCAGCAGATTCAACGAATTTCACATAAGAAGCAGCTATGTAAGATGCATTAGTGGCATTGCTGAGGTGGCCGGAGCAGCCATCTCCAGGGTGGCTGACGATCCCGATGACCGGTCGGAAATTGAGATTGGGGTCTAGCGCGGGGCATCGTTGACCAGAAACGGCGGCGTGGCTGTGAGTGGGCAGGAGGAGGAGTGCGTCAGTGGAGTGAGCGTTGACGGAGGCGGTGAGCTCATTGGAGAGAACTAGGAGGAGAGAAATCCAGGTAACATATAGTAGCATGATGGAAGAGGAGGGCGGCGATTAGCTGCGGAGGAGGAGACGGAGGTGTCGAGAGAGATGATGGAGCAATAGATGTAAACAACTGATTTTGACGTTGAAGAGATATTTAGTGAGAAATCTGCAACAAGAAGCAAGCGCAAAATTTTCCCCTAGTTCACTCAATTTTCCACAACGTCGCCAACGTTGCCATCCGATCTAATTATCTCCTAATACACACTCACAAACATAATAAATAATAATTGGGTCCATCACTTATGTTTGTGAGTGTGTATTTGTTAGTGTGTGTTAGAAGATGGATCAGAATTTGCCGTAGGTGATCCTCTCCCCGATTGTTATCTATATTTGCAGCAATTTTTTTGGTCCCATTCCTAAATTTTATTTTAATCATAATTACGCAATAAAATTTGTCATATTTTCAGCTATAATTCAATTAATTTTTATATTATTTTTAAATTTATCTGATTCGATTGACTTTTAAAATATCACACTAAAAATATTTTAAGTAAAAAAACAGTATAAAGCTAAGTTATGGACTCATGATATATTCAGTGTTCTTCGTCTGCCATCGTCTATTTCCAAATCTTCATCATCAACTTGTTCACCATCGTCATTGATGCAAAAACAACCATGGCTCTAAATTGAACGGGGAAGCATAAGTAAGCCTATGTGAGCTAGCTCATAGTTCTTCCATAAGTGCTCTTTGAGACAAATGATTGCTTGTATAATATTCATCCTTCAACGACTAGAGAAGGCCATTCGCCACATTCTTTGGAGCGGCAATATTACAACGTTGCGATCCAATTTGACTTGAGTTATCTTGATTGGTGACTTGAGTTATCTTGATTGGAGCACTTATCGCTTAGCTTTTACCTTTCGTCTTCCTCTTGGCAGCCTTGTGGCCTATGGAACAAGTGGGAAAATTTATCCTCCCTATGGAAAATAGATGGGTGATTTTGTTGCTAGCGGCTAGTGTTTCAATCATACTATCTTCTAGTCTCCTATTTATAGAGTCATGATAACGGGCTAGGTTAGAGACATGTTGATGTTGGACTAGGCTTAACCCATTGGACTTTTACTCATTAAATTCAAACCCTTAATTTAATCTAATCTCAATGGAATATGATCTTGTCTACCATATACAAAAAGCAGCTCAAAACATGCTTTACAGCAGTGACGAAGCCAGAAGTTTTAAGATGGGGGACCCTATGGAATTGATCCCTAGACACTTACACAAGAGACACAACTTGCTACCGACTACGCGATCTTCCTTATATATAGTCTTTAGTTTACATATATAATATATAGTAAATGGAAAATTTGATGGGGGTTCAGGGGCCCCTGGCCCCAACGTGGCTTCACCACTGCTTTACAGTATACAACTTTAATGTGTTACAAATTTAAAAAATAAAGTACATTTTCAAAAATTTCAACTTTGAGGAAAGGGTTTCAAGTGTCGTATGTGATACGCTCGAATTTTGCACTATTTTAAGGCCGTTATTTGGTCCGTTTTTTATGTCAAAGTCACTCTACACGTCCATTATTTGCATATTTTGTCTATTTTGGTATTTTGACTTGTTTTGTGAGAAATGTGCATAATTGAGCCGAAAAAGGGAGCCAAAACGCAAAGTCTGAAAATCTGGAGTCAGACGGCGACCGCCGCGAATGTGTGCGGCGACCGCCGGCGCCCGGCGGGCAGATCAATGTAGCGGTCCACCTCGAAAAAATACGCTTGGAAGAGAAGTCTCGCCTGGCGACCGCCGGAAGTCGTGCGGCGGTCCGCCGCCGAAGAGACAGACTCTCTGGACTCTAACGCAGCGACCGCCGGCCAAGATGCGGCGGCTTGCCGGAGAAAGGCGGCGAATCCGAGATGCCCTAGATTTGCTCCAAGATTTACCATATTTTGAAGATCTTTTTCTTCTACAACAAGGATTGGCTTTCCCCTATAAATAAGACCTCAAGCTTCATGAAAAAGAGAGAGCTTCTACTTGCAAAATAATTCATAGAGATCAAGAGCTAGAGTACTTCACTTGTGCAAGGAGTTGGAGAAGGATTTCAAGAACATCAAGAACGACAAAGATTCAACCTACAAGTTTTATTTGCTTTAGTTTTATGTTCAAATTGGCTTCCCTTTAATCTATGTGTTTAGCTTATTTCATTATGTGTAACTAAACTCATAGGATTCTAGGGATGTGTTAGTAACGACTTTGGTTGTACAATTCTTTTTTCTATTTAATATTCATTTTGTTTTTACTTTGTTTCTTCCTTAAGTTAGTCTTGATGCTGCATGATTGAGTGACACAATTGTGTATGATTTAATATAACTTGCTTCATAACTGTGGCAGAGTTCTAGCGAGTTAGATCCACTTAGTAGACACTACAGTTAGCTTCCCTTAAAACGGCACTGTTAATTGAGAGTGAGGACTTTTCAAGGGTCTTAGGAGCTTTATGGAGTTACGTGTTAGGATTGACAACCCTAATCTTGTAATTAACGTTTGCATCGCATGAGCATAAGCTTGGTGACTCGTCCTATCAAAGTAATAATTGTGTCAGGGTATTGTAGTTTGGAATTTGTATAACCATAACTGTGAACGCACATCCCTGAAATTCTCTTATCTCTATCAATTGTCTCTGTGTTTTGCTTACATTTAGTTGTTATCTATTTTCAAATATTTTCTGTTTTCAAAAGCTTTCAAAAACCTTCTGTTCTTCCAAATAGTAATTGAGTCTTAGTAGAGGATAGACACTTTGTGTTTGCCTTCCCCGTGTTCGATATCCCGGTACTGACCTTTGGCTATACTATATATACTTTGTATACTTGCAGGTTTATTTAGTGCTAAAAAAGAGTGCATCAGTATGTCTCATGTTACTCTCGTTTATATAGAGTTATGATTGTTCAGACTCTCAAAAATTAATTTGAGCTCCAGTTTAATTCAATCCCGAAGAATATTATTTTGGACCATTGTAGAAATTAGTATTAGTTGCCCGTCAAATCCAAAATTATACTCCCTCTCCCAAGTTACTTGAGTCGTATTCCTTTTTGGATTGTCCAAAGTTACTTGAGTCATTTCTCTTTTTAGCTAAAAAAATACATCTAATCACACCTACCTTATTCGTTCTTTTACTTTACTTTATCTTATCTCTCTTACTTTATTCTCTCTTCTATTTTATTTTACTTTGTTTAACTCACTAAACACAACTTTCTTAAATCTTGTGCCGCAAACGCCTCAAGTAACGTGGGACAGAGGGAGTAAGTAATATGAGCTTCATCTTTAATTTAATTGTTTTCTACGTTTAAGATATAAATTTTCATTAATCACTTTAAGCCTGCTACTGATTTTAATTAATTAACATCTTATACCGGAGTGATCTAGTTCAAAGCATCATTCATGGAATAAATTCCACCTCACCGAGATTCTGAATTATAAATCTTTTTTGAATACATGATTTTCCGATCCTCGTAATATGGTCATGCCTTGTACCTCATGTGGTGTGAGTGTGAATCCGACTGTGATGCAGCAAAAATTAAGATATAAAATAACATAAACGTGCACACCAATTTCAAATAAATTTTGAGAGATGGCACAGAGTCAACCTTGACAAATCATCATTACATTCTGTTTATAATCGCCACTTGAGTTGAATCCCACACCGCTACGATTAAGTATAAAAAATAGTGAATGATGACATCTTTCAAGTGTTGATCTTCGACAAAATATGGGTGTGTATCAAGGATTTCCCGCCTCATGATTTCTTCAACATGTGTGAGGTAACCGGTTTAAAATCCATTGTCAGACTTCCAACGGTTCAGAGCTAGTAGGAGTACTTCCTCCTCATGCTGTGACCAAGAGTGTCGCGACATGTCACCCTTTGCACTTACAACACACATGGTTTAAGCCGAAACAAAAGAAATTTTCTTGGGAGATAAGACACAAATTATACGGGAATGCAAGAGGTCTTCTTTATCTTGTCAGGGCTATTCTCTTCAATAATTCTTCGAGAGACGAAGTCAAACACAGTTTCCTCAATGCAATTTGATTGGTTTACTCTATTTTCCGAGAATATCACAAAGGTCTTATTAAACATTTACATGAACGAAAGGAAAATATAGCAAATTATCAACCCACAATCCTAGGTGACTAATACAAGATTAGGTTGACATATATTTGTACAAAATATAATTACATGACAATTGCTTCAAAATCATATTAAGAGATGGTGAGTCTCGTGTCAGAGCAATTACGCAATAACTGAATGCAACATCAATCAATTGTGAACGTATCCCTGACCTACATAATTAAGCGATTATGAGAATTATAAAGACGACCTAAAATTGTCTCAACAAGCGTCACCACAAAGTTGAGTCTTTTTTCTAATAAAAAATAAAATATTTAATCGCTCTTACTTTATTGTATCGTCTACCTCACTCTCTCTTATTTCTCATAGTACTTTTTTCTTCCATGATAAGAGTTAAATTTGGTCAATTTTCTGAAAAATGGATTGGGGAACATGGCATTTGGATTCGTGATTTTCTGATGCCCCTGGAAATTGCGATAAATCTCCAACCATTCATTCATTCTTGCTTTGGGTTTTGTTATAAGACTCTTATTTCCCAAAATGTCAAATTTTGGTTTATCACAATTCGCAGTTGCAAAAGAAGTATTCCTTTCATCCCAAGTTACTTGAGTCATATTCTATATTTTGTTATCTCAAGTTACTTAATTCATTTCTTTTATAGCTAAAAAAACATTTAATATCAATTATTTTATTCTCACTTTTACTTAACTCTCTCTTATCTCTCGTACTTTATTCACTCTCATATATTATTTCTCTTCCTTTAACCACCAAACACAACTTTAAATCTTGTACAAAAAAACGCCTTAAGTAACAAGAGATAGATGGAGTGCTCCTCAACAACAACATTTCTACTTTATTCTCTCTTTCTTTATTTTTTTTATTTAACTCACAAAATAATACTATAAATTATACGCTGAAACACAAATATTTTATACTTCATCTATCCTATTAAAATGAAACGTTTTCCTTTCTGGGTTGTCCCATTAAAAATGAAAATACCACTATCTTTACTTTTCATCTCTCTTACTTTATTACTCTTTATTAACTCATAATACCACACTACATAAAATCTCATTCTGTAAAACAAATGTTTCGTATTTAATAAGTGGAGAGAGAATTTATTGAGAGAGAATAAATAAATAGTTTAGATGAAACTATGTCTAATATTATGAAAAGGGTCTTGTTTTCAAAGGTATATCTTTTTGGTTGTAAATGAATATGGTTATATCTATTTATCAATGTTTTTGGTGTTGAGACCAAATGTTTGATGATAGGGATGCAAACCGGTGTATAGGATGGATTTCATCGAGGGTTCCATATCAGCAGCTTCAGGCAGTGCATGCTCACCTTACCAACAAAGTTCATCCTACAATCCCATCCCTACAGATGGCAACTCTCTCATTCCAAGGCTCCGAAATCTCTCTTCATTGGACCCGTCATCCAAGTTCATGTACCACAACTTGCACGGGGGTGGCTCCATCAGCGCTCCCGTGACCCCCCCCACCTCAAGCTCCCCAACCAATGGAACCCCACGGCCTGCCACAGATTGGTGCAGTTCGTACGCTCGTCTGGAGATCCCGTTGCTTCCATTGTCTACGCCGCCCAGCCCCGGACACCAGATGTGGTACCATGGGACTCATGCTAGCCAGAGCGGGACGACTTCTCCAAAGTTCGGTCTTGTTTCCTCAAACCCGTTTGGGTTCACCGTGGAGGCCCTGACACGGAATGGATCTCTCATGTGCACACCAGGCTGGAGCAGAGCATGCTCCCCTGCTGTCACGGGTGCTGCTGATATCATCATGGATCGGGTAATCCCGAACGCGTTTGTGTTTGGGAGCAGCAGCACGACAGATCTTGTGAAGCCTGTTAGGGTTGGTATACTGAAAAGCATGTTTCGAGCAAGTTTCGCGCGAATAGAATCTTGCTTGTATAAGTAAAACTCTACAATCCACTTTTAACCCGATTCAGTATTATTCGAGCAGTCTCGCACGAATAGAATCACTATTATTATTACATTGTGTTTGCTTGTGCATTTATAAGATGTTTTATAAACATTTAAATGTATAAGGGCATGTTCAAGTTCCTTGATATAGTAAGAAATGGACTCAAATCTGACCCTTTATGGGCGTTCAAGGAGCAAGCTTCAAATGTGGAGGGCCCTAGTTATATCTCTGGGCCCGCACTGTTCCTTGTTGTTATGTGCAGAAATGAATTCTCGGTAATTTGGTGGTATTTGAAACTTGCCCCAAAGTCTACACCCAGAAATGGAGATGAATTGGCAGCTTTACCCCTCCCAAATTCTTTCTCCCCCCAAAAATCACAAACTCAAGCTGCAAAGGAATAAACTACAACATCCCTAATTTTCCGCATCTCTACTACCCACTCGATTCGTCGCCGTTCACGGTTCGCAGTGTTGAAATCGCTTTTGCCACCATGTGTTTAGGTATGTGCTTCTTGCGTAACGCACAGTAGAAGGTGAATGTTCGTGCGGTGATCGGAGGGATTGCTGATCCGATCATGGGCGCCGCAGCTGGAGATACTCTGACGTCGATCAATAGACACGTTCGTGAGCCACTGCGGGTGGAATTCGGTGGCGGAGAAAGATGGGGGTGTGCGTGGAGGTGGCGAGGGGAGTTAAGAGCAGAGTTAGAGAGAGGAGGTGGGGTATACAATTGAGGCGGTTATGGGAGCGGCGGAGATTGGAGAGTTGATCAAAGCTGCGTTGACAGCACGGAGGAGAGTGGGCGGAAAGGGTCTTCGCTTCCAGCGGTGGATGATTTCATGGTGGCGCTTCTCTCTCTTTGAGACAAATCTTAACCAATAATAATTTGTGGGTATTTTGGTCATATTAGTTTTTAGAACTCTGATAAAAAAATGACAAAAAATTCCAAATTGCATAGTTCAAGTTTTGTATAAGGAACAATGAACAACAGAAATGGATGGGATAACTGTGGACCCTACACGCCCAAATCTTAATCAGTTTTAATTCTTCCCTACCCATACCAAACAACTTGAACAGCCCCTAAGAAGCAAACAAAGTCTAAGTCTTTTGCTTAGTAGACTGGTTGTGGGCGACGTCCACTTTAAGTTAACACGGTCAGTTCTATCCAATGCTTTGCAAAAGAAAAAGAAGAATTTCACAACCTAGATAGGCTTAGACTACGTATCGTGAAAGGTTGCAATGTCAGTCCGCATATTTCTAAACTTTACTGAAATAAGATGACATTGGTGTGGTATAGCACTGAACGGATCTAACAGCAAGACGTGTCTTTATGCTATTTACTGAAAGACTAAGTCTTGATAAAATACTATTTCTTAATCTACATATGTTAACATTGAGCATACGGTATTGATTATGCACTACTTTGACTTATCAAATGGTGCAGGTTTTTCGCAACTCAATAATCCTAATATATTGGGTAGTGGTGATTAATGTCTAGCGGTGCTAGGATTGCTATTATGTTGAAACGTGCTCGAGGTGAGCTCGTTTGATAATGTCCTCAAGAGGAGCTCGAACAAGGTTTTATTATTCAGAAAACTGGTCAGTTGGAGTTTTATCGCTCTATGAATAATAATTAAGTGCTTCTTGCTAAGTCTACTCTTGGAATTAATAAGATGTTAATTAATTAAGTCCATGGCAAACATTAATTAATTAATGGACATTTATATTTAAGCGCGGAAAATAAATAATTAACAAGCAATGAAAACTCGGATTACTTATAACTTCGGATTTGGATGGGGAGAGGTTTTTCTTTTATTTTCTCCTCCGTGAGATTTTCAGCTCCTCCTCTGTGAGGAATAATCTGTCTTCTTTATTCAAGTCCTAGTATTTTGATACGATCAGCCCACCCTGATATCGAGATACAGTTCGTGAACCAGTCAGAGTATTGAAGATCTTCACGTGGAGAAGGCGCGAGCAATCGACGATTCTTTGGAGAATCAAATCGGTAACTCTAAACCGTAGAAATAATGTTTTAGGATTTACCTTTTGCTCAAATTATTTGTGTTCTAGCATGCAATTATCTGTTTAACATGAAGATTGCAGGGCGGATGAACTCGAGTTCACACTTGGGAGCTCGAAAGCCAGGTTGATCACCATGACTCGCTTGTCAAAAGAATGGTGGCATTATCACATGCATATGAATTATGCGTCAAGTGGAAGCAAACAGTAGTTATGTGGAGGGAGGATAATTACACAAGTATCATAGTTTGCATAGAAATTTTATTCTGCTAAATGCTATCTACATATCATGAATAGTCAATTTATCTTGATGCTTATTCGCTGTGACAAAATTAAATATACTTCAAATATCAAGATATTCCTATTCATCTTAGGTTCACCAATATGAAAATTGAATGTAAGCAAAAATCTTGAAAGTTTGAATAATGTAAATACTTGTATTGAGCAATTTTACCTGTACAAGTCGATTAATGAATATGAAAGATTCACATAAAAATAGCAATGATATATACATATGCACTTAGATGGGATGAGAACTGAATATAGTTGGGTAGGTCACTTTAATTGAGCTTGTCATAAAGTTCTGATAATGCCTGATATAATGTGGAAGCAGCCGGAGGCCGTGGCATCAAACCACAAAGAATCTCTGATGCTGAGATTGATGGGTTACCGTAAAACTTACAATTTTCTTGATTTCGTGTTCTAACCACATTCCCTCCAAGAGAGCAACCAACATATGCACCTGCAATGCAACAATTTACCATGCAGACAATAATATGTCATGAGCTTTAAAGGAGAAAGGAACTTTTATAAAATGCCCAACTGCAAAGGGCACGAAAGCGACTACCTTTACTGCAGCTGTATGTATAGCAAGCAGCAAAACCACCATCACCTGCTCGTACATCAGCTTCAGCAGCCCTTCCAACAATGCCAACGGCAGCACTTACTCCTGCCCCGACAGACAAATGGGTATTCCCGCTAAATGTCTTGACAGCAGAATTTGTTCTCAACACAATAATATAATCAGTCACTTCCCCACCAGCCTGTAAAACCAAATGAACCATAAGATACTCAATGCTTTTGCTTCTCTGGGCTTCCCTCTCTCTCTCAAATCCAAACATTTGTGCAAACTCAAGAAAGATCGAAGAGAAAAAGCGTAACAGTAAAAGTAAACATATTTTTATTAAAATAGGAATAATGAGCAAAAAATTTCAAGACAAAGTATATGTTATGAGAACCGGAGTAAAGTTGGCAATAAAAAAAAGGAAGTTCGCTCATTCACTCACCTGTGCGCCCCAGCCCATGCCAAAGCATGCGATTGCAGATGGTGGAGACCAAGATCCATCTTCTCTTCGTGCAACCACTAATCCTGTGCCTACATTGTAGGTCACCATTAAGCCAACTCTTGCAACAGTTAAGATAGCAAGGCCCTTGGCTTGCTTCAGGATTGCACCAGGTATGGACTTTTCAGGTGTAACAAATCCAACCTGCAGTGAATAGAATAAGTCCCAGCATAAGGACACTTCATTCAACCTCGTAAAATGAAATAATTAACTTCAACCACATGAGCACTTGACTCAGGGTTCACACTCACGAACAGCGGCACAGGCTTCTCACACTGTCCTTCAAATTCCAATACCAGTTTAAAATCTTTGTATGATAAGTACTTATTTATATGTGCAATTCTCTCTCATTATTTTTTTGTTTTTGTTTTTAACACAAGTTTTGCTAATGCGGAAAAATGAAATAGGTGACACAACTACATTCAGTGGAAGTGAATGTGCGTATATATATAAATATAGAGGAGGGGGGGGGGGGACAGAGAGAGAGAGAGAGAGCATACCTTAGTATAACCTTGCAGGGTGTTTGCTGCTTTGTATATTTCATGCTCCATAGACTGGCCCCATGGAAAGTTGAGCCAAGATCTTAATGTGCTTAGATCTGTCAGATCATGGGTAGGTGATTGTGCTGCGCGACTTACTCGGTTCATCAAACATGGTTGGACACACTCAAGTCGTACACAACAAACATCACAGACTCGTTGAGGGTCACTTGTCAGGAACTTTGAAGGCATCAAGCTTCGACCTCTGGAGCAACTGTTGCAGAAAATCCCCCCACAAAATCTGCAATGGTGTCTTGAGTACATGATAGGGTGAAAACGAACATTGCACAGCATGCACGTAGAAGCTGCACTATCAGGCAACCACTTCGGTGGCACTGCTTCCAGGATGTCCTTCATTTTGCCGAAGTTAGCCTCTGTGAGAGATTGTGCCATCTCTTGCCACGCTTTGTCTAAAACATGGCTCGTCACCCAAGATATTCCATATCCTTGAATATCACCAGAAGTAAGAGATTTGACTTTGCCTCCGGTTGCCAGCAACATGTCGAGAACCACATCCCACATGGTCATCTGCTTATCTTCTCCAATAAACTCATTCCAACCCGAATCACCTTCAGGCATGTAACCTCCATTTGAATAGAGACCCCTCTTCCATTCTGCTTGTTTACATTCTGGCAAAGGTGGAATAGATACCGGCATCCAAACACCCGTTTCTTCAAAATGTGGAGTGTCATAATAGAAATATTTATCAAGCTTTTGACTTCCATCATCTAGGTCCATTTTCCATCTATCATCCACCTCAGTCGGCATCATTTTAACCTCTTTATTGAGGTGAAGATTCATGGACTTACACACATCATTTCTTTCTAACACCGTGTTACAGTCTCCTACATGTGTATGATAATTTCCAGAAGCCTGGATATTGAGAAGGGTTCAATAATATCAAAATTCACAAGAGCAGAATCGCACGCTCACTTAAATTGTTTCATGAATATGGGGCGGGCTATACAAGTTTATCAACGAAATAAGCATATTACATCCAACCAAAAGGCATAAAGAGAATTTGACTAGAGCTATGATGCAGCATCATGTAAGAAGTACTTTTACAGAACTTAATAATCAATTAGATGTAGCTTCTCTTTCATCTTGTAACAGAAGCAATTTTACTGAAGTTAACAGATTTACAATTCTCAATCAATTATTTCATGATCGCCTCTCCCTCTACAAATAAATCTCACATGAACCAATTTTCAAATTTGATGCAGCTTGTCCATATTTAATGCAAGTTCAGATCTATGGTACAGACAATAACCTAATCAATCTCAAAATAACTATGTACAGGCGCATCAAGTCATCTAAATAGACAAATTGATCATCAAGAAAAAAGAAAGTATAAGAAGCTTGTTTACCGTGGGGGGGCAAATTTTGGAGTCGTAATCGTGGAGTTCAAACAACACTTCGGAGTCCGAAGGTAAGGCCTTTTGGTCCTCTGTCGTGATTAATCCATCTCCAGACATTAGGGTTTGCAGATGGAAAAACACCAATTCGTGAAGGAAATGGTGTTTCGTTTAATTCGCGCCTCCCTTAAAGCTTTTATTCTGAACTAATCCAGAGATTTATCCAAATTAATCGATACTATTATTCTTAGCAGATTTATCGTAACTAATTTTCTTAATTTTACTTTTGTTGTTGCGGGTAGATATGCAATTGTTCGAGAGTGGAACCCCATTATTTGACTGCTTTTTCCAAATATTGATCATTTTGTTGTGATTTTGATAGGGTTTTTTCGAGCTATTAAGTCTATGGTATTCCTCTCATTTCTTATGGCTTCTTTGGGGAGTTGTCATCAATGTCGAATCATTCTTAAGTAGGGGTGGCAAATCGTGCGTGTCGGGTCGTTATCGTGTCGACACGATAACGACACGAACACGATAACAACAAACACTAACACGACCCGTTAAGAAAACCTCAAACACGAACACGAACACGACCCGCTACCCTCAGACACGAACACGACACGAACCCATTAACGACACGAACCGTTTCGGGTCAACACGACACGAACCCATTAATGACACGAAAATAAGTATTGAAAAATGAAAATAATAATAATAATACTATTAAAATATTATGTGTTAATAAGAATAATAGTATTAAAATATTATGTGTTAACGGATAACACGAACACGACACGAACACGCATTGTTAACGGATAGCACGAACCCGACACGAACACGACACGAAATTTTCGTGTTCTTAATGGGTCGACCCGATAAGGACACGAACACGATAAGGTCTGACCCAAACCCATTAATTTCGTGCCGGTTCGTGTCGTGTTATCGTGTCGTGTCAAAAATTGTCAGCCCTATTCTTAAGGACCGAACTAGAGATCAAATTAGGGTCCTTCATCTTCTAAATCTTGTGGTTAGGATTAATTTACCATTATTTTATTATTTTATTTTAAAAAACCTTGCTGAGGGTATTTTAGAAAATCAATTTATTAACTCTCATAAAATACGTGTTTCATCTTTCTCAAATCTTCGATCGCGGATTTCTTCAATCTCCATCGATCTTCATCGATCTTCTTCATGTAATTTCCTTAAATCTCCATCGTCTCCATCGCCTTCATCAATAAACTATTTGCATCAATTCATCAATTTCATCGATCATTTTGCAATTTCATCAATTCAACAATCGCAATCTGCATCAAATTCTCGATCTGCATCAAATTCTTCAATCTCCATCAATCTTCATCGATCTTCTTCCTGTAATCTCCTTAAATCTCCATCGTCTCCATCGCCTCCATCGCCTTCATCAATTCATCAATTTCATCGATCGTTTTGCAATTTCATCAATCCAACAATCACGATCTGCATCAAATCGTGATCCATCTCTGAATATAAAGCTAGAGATATCTACACAACGAAGCTGGACGTGAAGAATTCTGATTACTTCGTGAGATTAGAATTTCGATTACTTCTCAAGCTTATCTTCAGAATCTCATAGAAGAATTCTGATTATGGATGATCTACAAACACCAATTGGCAATCTTCTTCATACAAATTCAGATTTAGAGGTAGAAGAAGACGACAACTCATTTGAAGGTTCACGGTTTTTTCGATTCATTTTTTTTGGATACCTGATGTGTTTTTAATTTTGCTAAAGTTTTTTAACACATCCGATGAAAAATATACGGTTGAACCTTGTTTATAAATGAATTATATTTAATAAGAGATTAAAAATTTGTATATTTTTTATTTTTTCACGTTTGTAGTATTAAATAGATCAGTATGAAGTAATAGTTTATCTGAATGAAGTAAGAAGAAGAAGAAGAAGAAGAAAAGCATTAGTAAATTATTTCACCAGTAGGTTTCATTCGATTTTTTCATGCTTGTAGTAATAAACAGATCAATATGAAGTAATTTATTTCCAATAGGTATTACTTCATTTTTGTAGTTTTTTTTATTTCATTACAGTAAGTTTATTACTTCAGTTCATTATCTAATAAATTTAAAATGAAAATGTTTTTACTTCATTCCAGTTGGTTTTTACTTCATTCAAGTAAGTTCAGTACTTCATTCCAGTACGTAATATATTGAAAATGAACAGATTTTTACTTCATTCCATATTACTTCATATGAGTCGTTACTTCATTCAAAAAGGTCTTTAATTCATCGCATGCAGTAGGTTTTCAAATGATTTAACACATGTTCATTCGAATTCATTGAACTAGGTTTTTACTTCATTCCAGTTGGTTTTTACTTAATTTCAGTTGATTTTTACTTTATTCAAGTAAGTTAATTACTTCATTCCAGTAAGTAATATATTGAAAATGAACAGATTTTTACTTCATTCCATATTACTTCATTTAAATGAGTCGTTACTTCATTCAAACGGTTTTTAGTTAATCGCATGCAGTAGGTTTTCAAATGATTTAACACATGTTTCATTCGAATTCATTGAACTAGGTTTTTACTTCATTCCAGTTGGTTTTTGTTAGGTTTGGTGTACTGAAAAGCATGTTTCGAGCAAGTTTTGCGCGAATAGAATCTTGCTTGTTTACGTAAAACTCTACAATCCACTTTAAACCCAATTCAGTATTATTTGAGCAGTTTCGTACAAATAGAATCAGTATATTATTACATTGTATTTGCTTGTGCATTTATAAGATGTTTTATAAGCATTTAAATGTATAAGAAGCAAACAAAGTCTAAGTCTTTTGCTTAGTAGACCGGTTGTGGGCGACGTCCACTTTAAGGTAACACGGTCAGATCTATGCAATGCTTTGCAAAAGAAAAAGAAGAATTTCACAACCTAGATAGGCTTTGGCTACCTATCGTGAAAGGTTGCAATGTCAGTCCGCATATTTCTAAGCCTTACTGAAATAAGATGACATTGGTGTGGTATAGCACTGAACGGATCTAACAGCAAGACATGTCTTTATGCTATCTATTAATTAATTAATGCCTGCTATGCGCTTAATTAATTAACTTCTTATAAACTCCAAGAGTGGACTTAGCATGAAACGCTTATTTATTATTCTTAGAGTAATCAAACTCCAACTAGCTAGGTTCCGAATAATAAAACCTTGTTTCGCGCTCCTCTTGAGGACATTATCAAACAATACTCACCTCGCACACGAGTCAACATAATAGCAATCCTAGCACCGCTAGATATTAATCACTACTACCCAATATATCAGGATTATTGGGTTGCGAAAAACCCGCACCGTTTGATAAGTCAAAGTAATGCATAATCAATACCGTATGCTCAATGCTAACCTACATTGATTAAGAAATAAATATTTATCAAGACATCGGCTTTCAGTAGATAGCATAAATACTCGTCTTGCTGTTAGATTCGTTCAGTGCTTTACCACACTAATGTCATCTTATTTCAGTAAGGCTTCGAAATATGCGGACTGACATTGCAACCTTTCACGATGGATAGTCTAATTCCATCTAGGTCGTGAAATTCTTCTTTTTCTTTGTTTAGGACTGACCGTGTTACCTTAAAGTGGATACCGCCCACAACCGGTCTACTAAAACAAAGACTTAGACTTTGTTAAGTTTACTTATACATTTAAACGTGCAATAAACATCCATTAAATGTAAAACATAACAACATTATGACAAAAATAATCTGTTTTATTCCTTGAAAAATAAAATAAGAGTTTTACAGTATTCAATCACTTGAAACGTATTTTCTAGTATACAAACTCTAACAATTACTTCATTCAAATGGGTCATTACTTAATTCAAATAGGATTTTAGTTCATTCCAATAGATTTTTAAATGATTCAACACATGTTTCTTTCAAATTCATTGAACAAGGTTTTTTACTTTATTCACTGTAAATAATAGTACAATTTATTCCAGTAGATTTATTACTTCATTCGAAAAATTTATTACTTCATTATAATAGATTTTTACTTCATCTAGTAGGATTTAAAATTCTTCTACTGCTCTACAGATACTCTGTTTCTGCAGTGTCCACGGTAGAGCCTTCAGCTTCAGAAAACTAAAAATCCCCTCTAATAATTGAACAGGTGGATTGAGTAATCAAACAAATTCATCACCTCTTCCGCTCCAAACACACTTGCTCATCGCATTTTTAATCAATTATGACCATCATTTTAGGATCCAAGAGTTATTTGTACTTAGAAATAGCGGCGAGGCGGTTCTATCTACGGTGGTGACTCACTCGACAGCAGCAACGAACACGGTGAGTAGATGCAGCGCGAAGGAGATTACAGCGACGTAGGTTCGAGTGGAACTTTATTACTATTTTAACGAAAATCAGAATCCAATTTAGGAATTAGATGAAGTAAATTAAGTTTAAGAACTCTGTAAAGCTTCAAAGGTGTATTACCTTCAACAGACGTTCGGCCAGAACGCAACAACCGTCGATTACCTTCGGTCGACGATTGGCCTGTGTCAACCATTTCGAATAAGTGGATTGGGGATAAATCGGGGGTGAATCGGCTATAGTTGAATCAGTTGGAGATGTCGTCGATTGTAGTCGAGGTAGACGATGATGTCGTTGATTTGCAGAAGAAGATGTGGAAGCGTCAATTTTGGCAGAGGAAGCTGCGTTGGAGCGACGATTTGCAGAAGAAGAGGAGCGGGAAATGAGAAAGAAGAGTAAATTTTTTTGGAGGCGCAGCAGTGGGGATGAGTATGGAACAAGTAAGAGTTGTGATCAATGTCGAACCTTCTTAAAGATCGAACTAGAGACCAAATCTCATCCACCCATTAATCACATCTAATGGTTATTAATAATTACAAATTATTTGATTTTTTTTATTAACAAAAGGGTAATTTTGGAAGATCAAAACCCAACCCACTTCTTTCTCTCTCATTCTCACTCATCCCCCACGCCAACTACCTCCGGCGCGCAGCCTCCCCCGCCCTACCGCATCGGATTCGAGGAAGAAGCAGCACTATGCGAAGTGGATCTCCAATCTAGTGGAGATGGAGAAGCTCTCCGATTAACTGCAGCGGGAGGCTTGGTATCCGACGGTTTAGGCTCGGTGGCGACGACTCTCACCACGTAATTCTGTAGTTGGTTACACATCTCAACCAGCCTCACATCAACAAGCGCTGAGAGCATTTTGCTATGTCAATTCCGACTCTCGGGCGTGTTTTCACGCCGTTCAGCCCCTAATCCACCACAAATTAGTCTCAAATCCGAATCAAATCTTCGGTCTGTCTCTCCAAGCAGCAGCCAACGATCTCCGGGGCTTGATCGGTTCAATTTTGCTGAGCAACTATTCTGAATCGCAGCGCGATGCGCTGGACCAGATCCGGCGCCCTCTGGCCGCGATCTAGGCCGATACGTTCGTGCAGACGAGGACCGACGAGCAGAGGGCGAAGATCATGAAGCGAATCTCGGCGGCGGAGGAGGATGTGGACACGTGTTTGGATGATTTGAGGAAAGTTGGAGCAGCGACGGAACTGGTGAAGGTGAAGGTGTACTTGAACGACGCCAAAGATTTTCTGATCGACTACGCGAGGGCGGTGCGGATGGCCGCGCGATTGCAGATGTTTGAGGCGTATAACATTGATCGATGGAGGAGGATAATCATGAATAATTATGTTTTTTTGGGTGTATTCTTCCAGTGGGTTTTTGTTGTTCGGATTGTTTTGTGCTCTGTTTAGAATTAAGCCTCATCCTAAATTACTTCATTCAACTATACTATTACTTCATTCAGTTACATTATTACTCCATTTACCTAGATTATCACTACTTCTTTCGGCTATATTATTTACTTCATTTAATAAGTATACCACTTCATCACAATAGGATTTTACTTCATTGAACTTTAATTGGGTTATCACTTCAGTCCATTACCTTATTAAATGAGGTTCTAACTTCATCAATATTGACATACACCATAATAAATAATAAATACTTCATTTTGAAAACACTTCACATAGTCTATTCACTTTAAATTTTGTAAAAAGGTTAAACAAATTCAAATTCAAAGTGGAATGAAGTAATAATCTACTGGAATGAAGTAATTAACTATTGGAATGAAGTAAAAAATCTACTGGATAAAGTAATAAACTATAAATGTTATTCAACAAGTATATCACTTCATCAAAATAGGTTTTTACTTCATTGAACTTCAAGTGTGTTATTACTTCAGTTCACTCTCTTATTAAGTGAGGTTATAACTTTATCAGTGGGGGGGTTATAACTTCATCAACATTGACATACGAATAAATCATAATAAAGAAAAAAAAATACTTTATTTTTAAAAAACTTCATACAATCAATTCCTTTTAAAGTTTGCAAAAAGTTTAAATGATTTCATATTTAAAGTGGAATGAAGTAATTAACTACTGGAATGAAGTAATAAACCTACTAGAATGACGTAATAAACCTTCTGAATCTCATGGAGAATTCAGGTTATGGATGATCTACAAACATCAATTGACACTCTTCTTTCAGATTTAGAGGTAGAAGAAGGCGACAACTTATTTGAAAGTTCACGTTTTTTTTAATAGCTGATGTGTTTTTAATTTTGATAAAGTTTTTTTAACCAATCCGATGAAAAATTTGTTGTTGAACCTTGTTGATGAATGAATTATATTTAAGAATTTGTATTTTTTTCAATTTTTTTCACGCTTATAGTGATAAACAGATCTAATAGTTTAGCTGAACGAAGTAATCACCAAGTTGAATGAAGTAATATTATCATAACTATAAGTTTGTGTAGAGCTATACTTATTATGAACCAAATATCCAATTGAATGAATTATATTTAAGAATTTGTATTTTTTCGATTTTCACTCCTGTAGTATAAACATATCATTAATGTTGTAATAGTTGAATGAAGTAAATGCGCCAAATACGGCGAGGTTGGTCGGCATTATTCAAGAATTGTGAGAAGATACAAGTAATGTGCTTATTTGCTTATATTAAATTATTTCATTCCAGTAGATTTTGTACTTCATTCCTGTAATTATATACTTCATTCATGCTGTTTATTACATACTTCATTATAATTTGAATTTGGATTTATTACTTCATTATAGTAGTTTATTAATGCATTGTTTTTATGTTCTCCAAAATAGTCACTATTGTCACAGTAACCGATACAGGATCTCCATCACAAAAAAGGAAAAAACACAAACTTGTCCAATACAAGAAATCATCCAAAATTGACACCAACACATCTCAATAGTTTGCGCCGTGATTTTAGGCACCGCCCATTTGTTAGGCGTGGGGACAGACTGCGCAAATGTCCTCATCAACATGTCACCATTCCTTAACTACATCTCCTGAAACTTTGCATCTCGCTCCTCCAATTTGATTTCTCACCTAGCTGTGAGTTAAAGGATTTTTTTCCAGCGTTTTATTCACCTGTATACAAGAAACACATAACAACAATTCAACATTTGAAACATTGTTTATATTACATCATTAAAATAGTATGTAACTTCATCATATTTAGGTTCTTTAGTTTATTACAAGTATACTCATAGCTAAATATACATACAAAACAAGTCAGTTTATATAACTTCATTCCATGAAGTTATTACTTCAACTAATAAGTTATTTAGTTCATTCAAATTAATTTCTTAGCAAAATATACATACAAAACAGGTCAATTTATATTCCTTCATTTCATAAGGTTATTACTTCGTCAAATAGCTTAGTTGATTCATTCAATTGTTATTTCTTCACAAAATATGCATACAACACAGTTACTTCATCCCATGAATTTACTACTTCATCAAATAAGTTAGTTAGTTCATTCAATACTATTTCTTAGCAAAATATGCATACAACACAGTTAATAAAATTCATACAAACATCAGACGAACTTTCCTTGCAATTTGATTTTCACGAAGCAATGTCTCCAAATTATGAAGTAATGAATTAAATTAAGAAAATGCAAATTATTTTTTGCCACATAATTCAAATGAGTCCAGAAATGAACTAGAAGCACACATTAACAACATACAATCGGAAAAAAAAAAAAAAAAAAATCAAGCACTAAACTAATAGTCTCATCAAATGAAGTAATAACCTTGCGAAATGAAGTAATATCCTCATGAAATGAACTATATCGATTTACGCAACCAAATTTTTTTTATACATTTTCTCTCAAATATCAAAAGTATAGTGAAGTAACAGATTTATGCAACAATCAAATATTGAAGTAATATCTCCTAAAGACAAATCAAAGCCAAAAATCAATTGTGTCTTACCTGAATCGTTCGGCCAGAGGATGGAGTAATCTCTCAAATATCAAAAGTACTGTGAAGTAATAAAAAATTAACTGTTGTTAGTCAAAAATCATGAGAAACAAAAATCTTCGTTCAAAAATTATTTAAGATCATACAACCATGTTATTTCTTCGCTCAACTAGGTTATTTGCTTCATAATTAGTACAAATTTCCGCGTACTTATGTATACAATACAATTCATATTAACTAGAATTAAGTCCGTCTGATCATATTATTACTTCATTATATTAGATATTCGTAAAACTTGTGTATACAACAAAGTTAAATTCATCCGATCATGTTATTAGTTCATTACATGAGGTTAATACTTCATCAGATAGGTTATTTAGTTCATTACAATTATAATTATTCGCAAAATTATGCATGCAACAGCAGTTCAGCTCATTGTTTATTACTTCAGTCCATGAGTTTACTACTTCATAACAGATAGGGTATCACTTCATTTTTACCTTCAAGCCGACCAGCAAAAGAACTTCACACGAGATTAGCTTTGTCGACCTGCTGCGAATTAGCCACCAGCAAACGATTATATTTCACCCCTAATTGAACTTGTTATCCACTGATTGATGAACTAATTACGCAAAAATCAGAAACCAAAGTAAGAAAGTATGAAGTAAAGTAGAACTTTGAAAAATATAAAACTTCACTACAGTGTATTACATGAGGCATAACATTCTGCCGGAACGCAATCGGCGTCCATCAAAATAGGAAGTTCAGAAAAACAATATAATATAAACCTTCACCTTCCATTGATGAATTTTTAGTGTCAGCTATTTCAAATCGCGTGGAGATGTGGACGTCGGCTGATGGAGATATTGAAGTTTGCTGATAGAGATGCTGAAATCGACGGATAGAGATGTTGAATCTGTGTTTACTCGACGACTACCGGTCAACGACTTTCGTGTGTCAACCATTTCGAATATATGGCTAATCGACTTGAATCAGCTTGAGATGTCGTTGATTGTAGAAGAGGAAGTTGTGGAGTCGTCGATTTTGGCAGAGAAGCAGCGTTTGAGCGTCGATTTGCAGTAGAAATGAGAGTTGATTCGGAGTAGAAGATGCGCGTCGCTTTGTAGAAGAAGATTCGTCGCTTTGTGGAAGAAAATTCATCGATTTGTAGAAGTATTCTTCGATTTGGAGAAGTATTCTTCGATTTGGAGAAGAAGAAAGCGAGAGAGATGAGAAAGAAGAGGAACGGCGTGAATGAGGATAAGCAGCGTTGAATTTTTCTTAAGATGTAAATTTGACCAAAATACCCCTGATTTGAAGTATATTGCTTACATAATGAAGTAGCGAAATTCATGGGACATGGTTTAATCTATCCATTAAAATCTAGATCTAAGGGCCCTAATTTGGTCTCTAGTTCGGTCTTTAAGACCGGATTTGTGAATAATGGGACTCTGGAAAGTAAACCATGAAATTTTTATCCTAAATGCAATTTTACCTAAATACACCTGGGTTGAAGTAAATTGTGTACCTAATAAAGGAGCGAAATTAATATAACATGGTATAATCTCATCCATTAAAATCTAGATCTAAGGGCCCTAATTTGGTCTCTAATTCGGTCTTTTAAGAGTGGATTTGTGAATAATGGGACTCCATACATCTTTTAAGATAAATAGATTCTACGTCTAAAAAGTAGATCCTATGTCCAATTTCACTTCGTTTCTTGTCATGTGTCTACCTCTTTTCGGACCTCAATCAACCAATGTCCCTCTATCGTTGTATTATATGATTGTAACTATGCGGATTCACATCAGGCACTATTCACTTTTCTTTCCAGCCACCACTAGCTCTTAATGAGGTTGCGTGTTTGTAGAATATTTACATATTTTAATTTATTCAACATGTCTAATTAATGATTTATAAAAGTAAAAAGTTTGGTAATTATATACTCCATTTAACTTTTCATCATCTCTTTCTTCATTTACATTGACAGAATAATGTTCTTGGATTGAAAAGGGAAAAATGAAAAGAAAATATAAAATATAAAATTAAATAAATTAAAACTTTATCCAAATAGTTAATTTATTTGGGATATTGATCGCCAAAATCATGAACTTTGACCAAATTTTGGTATTTTCTACGAACTTTAAAATTGATCTAAAATATCACAAATTTTACATTTTGTTTGTTATTTCCCAATCCAGCCCAAATAAGATATCTTCGGCAAAAATCTTATTATAAACGAACAACCATAAAATGTTCATGATATTTTATACTCCATCCGTCTAACAATAGGAGTCAATCTTATTATGGGTACGAGTTTTAAGAAATGTAAAGAATAGTGGGTTGAAAATGTTAGTAGGACATGAGAACCACTTTTTTTTTATTGGTTTTATAAGTAAAACGTGAGTGAAGTAAGTTAGTGGAATGTGAGACTTACTTACCATTTAGGGGTGGGATCCTCTGCTGTGCTGAAAGCACAGCAGCCCCTGCTGCCTCAAACAATTTATTAAAATAAGATTTACTTAAGCAATATTTTAATTTATTTGATTTGATTATTATATCTATATGTGTGAGGCAGCAGGGGCTGTTGTGCTTTCAGCACAGCAGAGGATCCCCACCCTACCATTTATGGTAAAAATGAAGTGTGACTTGTATTGTAGGATAAACTAAAATGACAAAGTGTGACTCTTATTATGGGACGGAGGTAGTATGACTTTTTAAGTTCGTGACAACTAGGATAAAAAGCTACGTTGAAAATCACGTTGATTTAGTATTGTCAAGTAGGATAAAAAAATACACGGAAGTTGGTCGAATATGGTGATTGACATGCCAAGGGACATAATAAACAAAATATACATTTTGTGATATTTTAGACCAATTTTAATGTTCGTGTGAAATACTAAATTTTGGCCAAAGTTCTAATTTTAGAGACCAATATCCCATTTATGTTTATAAAATACTGCAAGTATATATATCTTATATTTCACATACATTTTCGCTCACTCAAAATTATACTATTCCCATGTCTAGTAATAAGAGCCACATTTTTCCATTATGGTTTATCTCACAATAAGAGTCACATTTCATTTTTACCATAAATGGTAATTAGGTATCACATTCTATTAACTCACTTCATCATATTCTATTATAAAACCAATATAAAAAAATGGACTCTATATTCAATTTATTTTTTCAATCCACTATTTTTATTTATTTTTAAAATTCGTACTCGTACCAAATGTGACTCTTTTCGTGAAACGAAAAGAAAGTACTCCATCCGTCCCATACATGGGGAATGACACGGGATTGTAGGAGATGTTATTTTGTGTGTTAGGTAGAAATAGAAAATAGAATATTTATATTAAGGTGAGGGGAACCTTTTTTAGAAAAAAAAATACTCCCTCCGTCCACAAAAAATAGATCACAATTACCATATTTGGTCGTCCACAAAAAATTGATCACAATCATTTATGGAAAGATTTTCTCTTACTTTTTCTCCTTCTCTCTTACTTTTTTCTCCTTCTCTCTTATCCCACATTCCACTAAGGGCATCCGCATCGCTGCGCGATGCCAGCTCGATCTCGTCTCGACGAGACGAGCTGTCTCGACGCGTGACGCGTCCCGGCGAGGCCGGCCTCGAGCTCGCGAGACACGTACCCGACGCCACGTGGCGCGCGCGGGCGGCTGGCGTGACGCCCACTCGCCGACCCGCGAGTGGGCGTCGGAATTATGACGTCATAATTCATATTTAAAAAAAAAAATCAATTTTTCAAAAAAAAAATGGTAATATGACCGGTCATTTTTATTTATTTATTTTTTTTATTCTATATATACTCTTCTCCATTCTCCATTTTACACACAAACACACATCTATTCTCTCATCTCTCTTTCTTTCCTCTCCAATCACTTCTATAATCATTCCTTTATTTTTTTTCCTCCCAAATTTAATCCATTATGGATCCATTTGAGCAAATGCGTCGAATAATGGAAGAATCGCTAGAAAAAGATCGACTTAGGGAGGAGGAAGCCGCCGCGCCTCCTCAAAGGCGACGCCGGACTTACATCCATCGTAACCGGGAGGAAGCCGCCGCAAGGTTGGAACGTGATTACTTCAGTCTGAACCCGGTATGGGGAGATATCTACTTCCGTCGCCGTTTCCGTATGTCACGCTCGTAATTTTTGCATATCGCGAATACATTGGCGGGACGGGAAGAGTACTTCAGAAAAAGGATCGACGCTGTTGGCCGTCTTAACCACACGACGCTCCAGAAATGTACTGCAGCGATCCGTCAGCTTGCTACTGGACAAACGGCGGATTCGTTCGACGAATGCCTGCACATCGGAGAATCCACTGGGAGACTTTGTTTGTTGAACTTCTGCAAAGGCGTGCGGGCAGCCTTCACCGACGAATTTCTGAAGAAGCCAACCACCGCAGATTGTCAGTTTCTGCTCCGACTTCACGAACAAGTGCACGGATTCCCCGGGATGCTTGGGAGTGTCGATTGCATGCATTGGCAATGGAAGAATTGCCCTGTGGCGTTGAGGGGGTCATACACGAGCGGCCACAAAGGCATCCACCCCACCGTTATACTCGAGGCCGTCGCCGACTACCGGCTATAGATTCGGCATGCGTATTTCAGGGTCCCCGGCTCGAACAACGACGTCAACGTGCTCAACAACTATGACCTCTTCGCTGAAGTTTTGAATGGTAAAGCGCCGGCCATCAACTTCATCGCTAACAATCGCCAGTATAAAATGGGGTACTATCTTACCGACGACATCTATCCGAAGTGGCCAACCTTCGTGAAGACGTTCAACAGGCCTGCGGATGAAAAACAGTCTTTTTTTTTGCGCAGAAGCAAGAGTCTGCTCGCAAGGATGTGGAGAGAGCGTTCGGGGTTCTCCAAGCTCGATTCAACATTATCAAAGCCCCGGCTCGACAGTGGTTTATGGAGAATATGGTCGACATCATGTGACCCTGAAACCCCGGGAAGCTCAACCACAAGTAGTCCGCCTCGAACGGGAGTGCATCCGTCTTTGCAAGAGCGATTGTCTATTCGGGCAAGGACACGTGATTCTACCACCCACGCCCAACTCCAGGAGGATCTAATGGAGCACATTTGGACAAAATTTGGCAACCGTTAGATGATCGTCACCAGATAACTCCTTCTTCTACTTCTTTGCCTCCATTTTTTTTTTATTTGAGTTTAAGTGTGCAATTTGTAATTTCTAGTTTTTTAATTATGTCTTTTTATTTTTTTAGGTATTTAAATTGTAATTTTATTTTATTTAATGAAGTGTGTTTTTTATTAATTGAATTTGTTGGAATTAAAATAAAAAATGAAATTGAATGAATAGTTAAGATATGGTTAAGAGATGGAGGGATGCAGGTGATGTCTCTTAGTCAAGAGATGAGCTGAAAAGTACAGTGAGACCCATGAATAGTTAAGAGATGAGACGGTTAAGAGACGGTTAAGAGACGGTTAAGAGACGGATAAGAGACAGAGATGCGGATGGCCTAACACTACTTCTCTCTTACTTTTTTCTCCTTCTCTCTTACTTTTTTTCTTTTCTTTCTTATTTTACTAATTCTACATTAAAACCCGTGCTATACATAAAGTGATCTATTATTTATAAACAGAGGGAGTAATATTTTTTGTGAGATAAATTAAAAAGAAAATTAACATCTATTATAACACGGAAGGAATATTATATATACTACGTGTAAATTAAGAGAATCCATTATTGTTAAGTCGGTATGGAAATGATAATGATTGAAAAGGAACTGTCGCCAATCATACTTCGACTAACTTTTATATACAATAGTTTTTGCCACTCCACATAAAATAATATACCATCTATAGTTAATTTCACAAGCAAACATAAAATTGGACCACAGAAATTTCTAGTCACACTCATTTTATTAGATATTTTATTCACTACTTTTATATTGTTTCTCAGTATAAAATGGATGAGTACATCTACAAAATAACATAGAATAACGCATAATTCGAATATAGCACCATATAGGTTACACGTGACCGCCCGAATGGGGACAATACATCACCTATGCCTTAGTGTATTAGGCCATCTCAAACCATTTATACCAAATTCAAATTTATTTGAGTTATATTAAAAATTAATTTTACTTCAATCATTTACTCTAAACTCAAACTTAAAAAAATATTCCATATTTATATACTTTTTATTCTTTTTGAATTATATCTACATATTTATTTAAATTACATATTAGTCCCACACTATATTATCAATAATTTCTGTAAATTAAATAATTATACAAAATTTTCTTATTAATATATTTATGTAGTATTAAATATATATTAAAAAAAATTACACTACTTTTAAAATTAACATACACTAAATTTATTATAATAAAATTCAAATATAAATTAAAACACATTTTAATATATCGCAAGTACATAAAACATATCACAATAAACATACAAAATGGAGTAGCTGAAATTCAAGACCCGAAATTTGTGTATTGTTCCCACAAATGATCAACTAGCGCATTTCGATTTTCCAAATGAGCACTTTTATTTCTTATTGCGTCATATCGGGTCATATACTCTTGAAATCGAACAGCTAGAGCATATTCTTCGTACTTTGACAATATTGGAGGATCCGGTTCTGATTTGCCGGATTATTAGGTTACGTTTTTCATTTTATTATAATAATTAGTTGTTTGTGTTTTATTTTATTTTAATGCATTGAGGTTTAACTTACTTTCTTAATAAAGACTTTGTTCTTGTTGTGTGACCTCTATCAATGAATCTCAGCTGAACAACTTCTAGACTATCGATACATAATTATAACGGTAAGCAATAATAACAAATTTTTTTAGCAATATTCATTCCTATATTAGTTAATTTATTAGTAATTATTTGCAAAAAAACATAATTTATTATAATATGGTCACCTTACTAATTCCTATTCAATTATTTTTTTAATGGAAAAATATATTCAAATTCCATGAAAAAAAAATTGTGTAAACAGATTCGTAGACACTAGTACACTGTTAACATATCTCTACTCAATATGTACAAATTACGGCTGATTCAACTATCAAATACTACAAAATTATGGCCGACTGATTCAACTATCTCAAAATGATACTCCCTCCGTCTCCGATTAAGAGTCACACTTGCATTTTTGCACTTGTTTTGTAAAAATGATAATAAATAGTTAAAATGAAAAAAATGTTAAATTAAGAGAGAGAATAATGTAAAGAAGACTCTTCTCTACCTTATTCTCTCTCTTACTTTACCATTTTTCCAATTTAATTATTTATTATCACTTTTACAAAACGAGTGCAGAAATGCAAATATGACTCTTAATCGGGGACAGAGGGAGTAGTAAGGACTATTATGCAATATTTAAAATTCTTTTGCAGTAGATACTCAATTTTGGTGTTAACATTAAATTTGATGTTGTTTTATTAAAAAATCCAAAAATGGGTTTGGGTATGGAGTATGATTGGAGAACTATTTTACACCAAAAATGAGATTTAATGTATGATTGGAGGTGGTCTTAGCAATGGTTGGACACTCTTAGAGGTTTCTTCTTTTTTTATTATTTTCACATCATCATTTTATTACAGGGCCTATCTCCATGCAAAATGGAAAGGGCCCTCCTAGAGAGTATATCATTTTTTATTTCATTTCCACATCATCACTATTTTATGTTAAATTTTTTAGCACCTTTATATTTAATATGTTATCAAATTAAATAAATTTGAATGCAAAAATGTTAATACTCAAATTTTCGTTGTATTATAATATTGGAAAAAAGAATACAACAAGATACAAATTTATATAAAAATATTATGGAGTATATATAGTGTATAAATTATGGAATAAAAAAAAATATATGCAAAAGCCGATGATAGGCCTTCTTCCACGATGGCATCACTCATATACATAACTTCATCGTGGCATATCATCCGCTCGTATTTTTATGAGACCGAGAGTATATAATTTTAGTGGGACAGTATTCATTATACCAGGTTGGGCCGGGTCGGTCTTGGGATATTAATTATTCGTATCTTTGTAGTCGTAGGCTCGTAGCCACAGCCAAACAGGACTTTAACACCGACGTGTCTGGTCAACGCACAACGTACTTACCCACACCCTTCCTTCTATCCATTTCTTCAATACGCACAATAACACTGTGATTGACAAGCCTTCACTGATATTTTTTAGTTTGGAAGCTTTCCCTTAAATTAAAGGGCTGTTGTTTCATTCATTCTCTTTCTCCTTTCTTTTTCCTCTGCGTCAATCAAACTGTATCTTCTGATTCTCAAGTTGAATTATTTACCGGCAAATTGGATGAGAAATCGTTGAATCTAGGGTTTCTGATCGGAACTCTTCCGTTGAATTGAAGAATCCGAGCCATTTCTCATTTTTTAAATGTGATAATATTATGGATTGCATTTTATAGCTCATGTTTGTGGTAAACCTAGCGTGCTATTGTTTCCTTGATTGATAGTAGCGTGTCCTCTATTGAAAGCTGCGATTCGAGATTTTTTTATTCGTTGAGAATGATGTCTGTGGAGAGATCATTTGAAGCGTGGGAGGAGGTTCAGCGGCACGGCCAGGACTTAGCCGATAAGCTTACGCAGGGCTTTACAGGTTTGATTCAGTCTCACATAACTCCGCCGACCTTCGCGTGGCCGAATCCTCCCACGCCGAAACTGTTTGAAGTCGAGTTTCCGACGCAGAGTTTTATGAAGAATGACTTTGGACTGTCTTTGGATAAGTCCACGATAAATGGCGTGACTGCTATTTTTGACGTCGGGAACAGGATAGGACAGGCGGGGGCTGATTTTGGGGCGAGTTTTAATGGTGGGGTTCAGCAATTCTTCAGGCGGCTGCCACTGCCGTTCCGGCATGAGGAGAGCGCTGGGGTGTCGTTGGTGGCAGAGGGTCACGGCCGGAGGGCGGAGAGTATGGGAATTTCCCTGCAGGAGGATTTGGGGTCTCTGGCCGAACGATTTAAAGATTATGGGATTCCTGAAAACGGTGCTGCAGTGGTGGAGGGTTCAACTGAGGATGATACTTTGGCTGTTACTGCAAAAGCATTGAAAAAGTTGGGCCGAGCACAGGTAAAGAATTAACTTCATGAACCTTGGTTTATAGTTGAAAATGTCCTGGTTAAGTTGGCTGTCAACGGCTAGATTCGGCATGAGCTTCTCAGAAATGATGACTATAATATTATCAGTGCTATTTGCAGTTTATGATTTATAAGTAGAGTAGTAGACTTGAGAAATAGTTGACATATGCACTTGAACCCTTTTACTAATAGACTAATAAAATCCCCACATATCTGGTTTATGATTTTTGGCACTAGTACTAGTACAACCCTTTTGGATCATGATTTGGTAATTGGTGGAGAGGCTAGAGTAGTAGTCTTCGACATCAAGAGTTTCACAATCATGAAGGCACATCTGTTTGATTTAATAAAGAGCATTGGAAATAATTTCCATATTGAGGGCTTGTAGGTCTCATTCTTATGCTGAAATTGGTAATCATTGAATTGGTTTCCAGTTTGTCATCTGTCTCACAATGATTAGAAGACTGTATAGTGTCCCAGGTTCTTGTGGTTTCAATATTTGGAATTGTTGTACGAAGTTCACAAAATAGGTGTATTATGAACTGCTGAAACTCTACTATTGTTCGTCTCTGTGTCTCTCCATAACGGTGTTGTCTCTTTGCTTTCCATCTGTTTACTGTGTGAACCAACTTGTGTCTGTTTATGCCTCACGTTGGCAAAATTCCCTGAACGCAGGGCACTATCAATGTCACATCAACGTATGACAGTAGAACCAGAAATGTAGAGAGTTCTCTGGTTGCCAGAGGAGATTTATGGCGAGTTGAGGCATCACAAGGAAGTTCAACATCAGGAAATAATAATTCTTCTCTTTTCCTTGTACAGCTTGGGCCTGTACTATTTGTTCGGGATTCCACTCTTCTTTTGCCTGTTCATTTGTCAAAGCAGCACCTTCTGTGGTATGGGTATGATAGGAAGGTAAGGCAAACTCATTAATTTGTTCTCTTTTGGCTTGTACTTTCTATTCCCAAGGATATTGATAATGACAATGGTAATGATATTAATAATGATAATGGTAATGAAAATGATAAAGATAATGATGATAATAATAATGCTTGTTTATGATAATATTCAGTTATACAGCTATATCTATCCTGGTAAGCTTGTTTAGATTGTTATTAAATCAACGTGGACGATAGCTGAGTTCCTACTTGGTCAGTCGAAATGGATAACGACGAAGTGTTTCTCTTATCTTTATTCTTAGTGGGTGTAGTCAGTATGCCTGTCAATTATTGTTTAATTACATAATTATATGTATCTATATATATATGTTTGTGTGTGTGTTTAATAAAGCCTAGTTTATTGTTTTGTCAATTGTACTCTCTGTTAACTAGAGGTTGCTGTTTCTCTCTTAGTTGGTTTGTTTTTCCCGTCTCTTAACTTCCCATTTTAATGTAAAAGTTGGGACCATAAGGTGATAGGAAGAATTTCAATTTGATATGCATGCTGATAATTGCAAGATGTATATCTTCATCAATCAAAGGGTAACAAATGATTTAATCATTTGTGCCAACTCTAGTTGAAGGACTGATAAATAGACTTGTGCGTCAAATCTAATTATCCTCTAACTTTTGTTTAAGATGTACAAGAATTTTGATAAGTTCAACGGGTGGATGAGTTTTCCATATTGTAAAGGAAAATAATTTGGTGTTACATGCTTAGCTTGTATAAAGTCAACTCACTGATACTCTTATGGAGTCTAGACTCTTAAGAAAATGAAAGAAAATAGAAGGGAGATTAGTTCGCATGCATAGTGTCTGACTGGAAAATAATTTGGTGTTACATGCTTAGCTTGTATAAAGTCAGACTCGCTGATACTCTTATGGAGTCTAGAAAGAAAATAGAAGGGAGATTAGTTCGCATGCATAGTGGCTGACTGGAAAATAATTTGGTGTTACATGCTTAGCTTTTATAAAGTCAGACTCACTGATACTCTTATGGAGTCTAAACTCTTAAGAAAATGAAAGAAAATAGTAGGGAGATTAGTTTGCATGCATAGTGGCTGATTAGAACTACCATGTGTAAACTAACTCCATGCTATGTACCCATGAGGCATGAGCTATCAGTAATGTACCTGGAAACTAGCTGTAGAACATGTACAGGCAAAGATGCACATGGACCAATTGACAAAGTGTTGTGTTATTTTTCATTTGAGAGTTCTCAAATGTTTGGAACATTGACCACCTAGTTGGTAGATTACTTCTTCTGCACTATTGTTGAAATTATATTCATGAAGGTTCTTTTAAATGTATTTTTTGTCCAAAATGTAATCAGTTTAGTGGTTTATGCTGCACAGAATGGAATGCATTCTCTTTGTCCAGCTGTGTGGTCAAAGCATAGGAGGTGGCTGTTAATGTCAATGATCTGCCTCAACCCTTTTGCCTGTGTAAGTCTGAACCTGTCATTTGTTTAACTAATGTAATTTGAATGTGGAAAATCTCCACGGAAAGAGGGAGGAGAAAAATATGTATTATGTATGCATTTGTGCATAATTGCATTTTTCTAAGTATGTGCATGTACAAAAGTCTTTAATGTTTTTTTACTTCTGATCAGTTCATATCTAATTTTGTTGTCAATAACCGCTTCCTGGGATGTCTATGTATATGTTGAATGCCTAAACTCTTTCTTCTTCTTTCTTAATTAAAAATTCTAATGTTCTAACTTAGGTAGCTTAGCTCTAACATTTTTGTTTGTTCTATGCAGTCTTTCATGGATGTGCAGTTTCCTAATGGCCAGGTAACCTATGTATCTGGTGAAGGTATATCAACCAGTGCATTTCTGCCCCTCTGTGGTGGTCTGATTCAAGCACAGGGTCAATATCCAGGAGAAATGAAGCTTAGTTTCTCTTGCAAGGTGCAACTGCAATTTTCTGTCATGATTTTTTGTGCCCTTAAGTTATTGCTCTAGCTGGTCGTTATATATATCAATGGTGCTGCCTTTGTCTTTCTCTTTGAACACTATCATTAATATTCAAATCATTCAGAACAAGTGGGGAACACGCGTAACGCCTACATGGCAGTGGCCCGACAAATCTTTTGCTTTAAGATTGGAGCAGGCATTGGCCTGGAAGAGATCTGGTCTGATGGTGAGGCCAACAGTCCAATTAAGGTAACTGTGATTGCTTTATTTGAGGGAACCAATTTCAAATGCCACTAATAGTTCTTATGTTATGTGTTTCTGTTATGGTCTCTATTTGTGAATATCTATCTAGTCATGCTTATTGTTCTTCATGTAGCCGGTACGAGTCATTGTTCAGGTTTGGCTGCAAAACTGTCTTACGTCACAGATATGCTTATTGTTCTGCATAGGGCCATTAGGAGTCATTCTGTTAGGCTCTGTTGCAGTACTTACTCTATTCCCTTGTTTTGGTCCATGGACCTTTTTCACATTGTTTCTGATTCTGATCTACAGCCTTCAGAACTTTGCCCTTACAATTCTTTGTACGTTTCTTTGGCTTCAGTTTATGTCCAACATTTGGTGGATGTTGTCCTGGAGTACATATGGAAGTTACCCACTCCGTGAAGGATGAATTGAATCTTAGCTGTGGCTGTGCTCTTGTGAATCATCCTTCTGCTTTTGCATCAGCATCTGTAAGTACTCGTGGTTGATGGCTATCTTGGTTTTTTTTTTCTAATTATTACTCCATCTGCTACCAAAATTAGTCTTATTACTATTTATAGAAAAACTTTGTCACCGCTTTTTCTCTTTCCTCTCCTACTTTACCACCCTATTCTCTTTCTCTCTCAAGTTTGACCAATTACACATTAAAACTCGTCCATCCATAAATGAGACTTTTTCGTGGACAGAAGGATTATTTTTTATTATGCTCTCAAATATACCCATTCCATTTTTTTACCCAACTTACTGAAATTTCTTTGTTTATAACCATTTTATACATTTTTGACAACTATACCCTTATGAGTTTGGTAGTAGTATGGATTGAGATGGAAGATGGTATGGGCTGGTGTAAGTATATATAAGCTAGATATTTGATGGTATGGGCTGTGGGTTGTATTTGCTAATTTTGATTAGCATGATTAATGTGGTTGTTATAGGTATGAAGGGTATATGTGTCCCAAGTTGAGTGTAAAAAATTACAACCCCCGTCCCATAGAAATTGGCTATTTGGGGATCACACGGGTTTTGGGTAATTGGTAATGTAAGAGAGAATGAGAAAAAGTAGTTGAAATAATAAAGTGGATGGTGGAGCCAATAAATGATGTAAAAGAGAAGGCGAAAAAGTTTCCATACATGGATATGAACTATTAATATGGGACGGACGGAAAAAGAAATTCAGCCTATTTCTAGGGGACAGAGGGAGTAATAGTTTTCGAAGCTTGATAAAAAAAGTGTGTAATGTCTCTGGTTCGCAAATAATCTGTTTCTGCCTGAAAGCAAGAGACACTGCTGTTCTTTTTTCTATAGCTTGAAGAGGGTTCGTTGTTTAAGAACTTCAAGTGTTCATAAAATGAAAATGAAAGGAAACCTAGGAAGAGACAAAAGCAATGTTGTCAATCACGTATGGCGGTCTGACAGAAAACTACCATAGGGATATGGCATATCGGCATGGCGGGATATGGCGGTCGATAAATAAATAAATACTATTACTATATATATATGATTCAAAAAATTAGAAAATAATAAAAATATAATGTGAACTCTTAAAACAATTAAATCATAAAGTCACAAATAAATGTGTCTAATAATTAAATTCTTTAGTTCAACAAAATATAAAGCCATCATAATTAATAATAATAATAATAATGTCTAAATTAAAATCATCCTCAATAGTCATCATTTCCAAAAACATAGTCATCTTCATTCTCAACGGGGATATGGCTGAGAGGGTGCTGGTGATGCTGAGCGAAGGCATGTGGGTTGTTGGAGGGTGCTAGAGGGGTTGATTTTGGGTAATTGAGAGAGATTTAGGATTTGCATTCAGATTTTTATAACTTAGTCTCTTTTTAATTCGAATATGGGTCGGGCTATGCTGGTAAATGGGTCGGACTATGTGGCATTTACATTTCAAACCACCACGACATAGCGCCATGGCAGCTACTCCCTCCATTCCCCATTAAATGTCTTGTATTCCCTTAATTGGTTGGATAGTCCCCAATAAATGTTTCATTTCACTTTTACTATTTTTAGTAGGTGGACCCTACATTCTACTAACTCATTCTATTCACAATTATTCGACTAATTTATTCCACCAATTTTTCTTCACAAAGTCAAACAAGTTTTTAAACCCTCACCATTCGAATATGGGACATCCCAATATGCATGTAGTATTTGAAAACTTTTTACAAAAGGTCTTGTCTTACTTATAGTGCAACTTTGGTCTCACTTCTATGTCTCTTGTGCAATGGAAAGCTCGAGGGTGGCTAACGAAACTTGAAGTTTAACTCCCTCCCTCCCCAAAAATAGTTCCATTTTGCTATTTTGCTCTGACTACCAAAATTAGTCTACTTTTATTTTTGGAAACCTTTTCTCTACACTAATGATATCGATTCTTGGCTGATTAGTGTCTTGATTTGAATCAATTAGAGCAAGTTTTGTGGTATTCTTGTCTTTTAAACTCCTATATATTCTATGAGCGGATTTGAAGAATATATCCAAGAGAGATCATTTGTAATTGGTGCAAATCGTAGGCCTCGGCTAGAGTATTATTAGGCCTCTTCGGAGGATTGTTCTACCTTGAGTTTTATTTTTAGTTCTTTTTTTTTCTTTGCGCTTTGTTCTCGTTATCTTTGTATTCCTCCTTTTCCACTCTACTATCAACTAATGATGTGGATGTCACTATCTACTAACACTTCAACAACTTTCTTCGTTTCTTTGTCCTACGTCTATTTTTAGGTGACAGAGGAATTATTATTTAAAGTTGGTATCATCGAGATATTGTGTCATAAGTAGTTCTGAGATGTCTGAAACACTGAAAACTGAGATTATTTGGTTTATTCATTAGTGGCTAAAACTTGTTAAAATGGCTGATCATTGAAATGGAGTTTTACCGCCTTAGTTTCTATTTTCTGATTTCTTTTCCTTGAAAATGGATGTAGGTTGGGAGGTCCAAGTGGAACGGAAATGTTGGGAGTGCGGGAGTAGTTTTGAAAGTTGAAACTCCGCTCGATCATTTTGGCAGACCTTCTTTCTCTGTTCAGTTAAACAGCGGAATTGAGTTTTAACTTTTCCTCTTTGCTACCTTATGTTTTAGAATTGCGTGTTGAAGTTAACTGTATATACCGTGTTCAGGGCAACATGTGCCCATTGTCGTTTCAGTTGCACTTGAAGCTTAGTCATCTCTTCTAATGGCGACCTGTGTCGGTGGGTCGTGGATGGAATGGTCTCTGTAATCAACTGAGAAGATCATGCACAGGATCTGTGTGTTTCTGTATATAAATGTCAGAAATATGTCATGCCACAAGATCTAGAACAAGGAAAAATTATTTTGTTCTAAGTATATCTTGCTTTTCTAATACATGCAACCTTATTCTGTCTCACTTTGTCATTTAATTTAGATTGCATGTAAGTATAAATTTCATCAATAATAGTTTATTAGGGGTAAAAAACGTTCCAAATATAAAAGTGCATAAATTTTATAGCAGAGAACATAAAACTAGACTATTTTTTAAAGATGGAGATAGTATCTTATGTGCATGAACAAGATGCACCCCTATACCATATACTCCTTCCGTTCCCATAAAAAAGTTCGAGTCATTTTTTTATTTCGGAAAGTTTCTTCATAGTTGAGTCATTTCTATATATAGTAACTTTTTTTTTTTCATATTTTTTTTTTTCTTACTTTATTCTCTCTACCTTTTTCTCTGTATTAATTTTTTATCTTTTATTTAACACACTGATCATTTCTTTCTTAAACTCGGTAGCGAAAAGTTTTGCCTCAACTATGAGGGAATGAAGGGAGTACTGTATTTATAAATTTGTAGGGTAAAGGTAATATTGAGAACATGACGGGTCTCAATGGTGACTTGCTTGATGTTGCCAAGGAGGCAGATAAACTTTTGTAAGAGTTGAAATCTAAGGAAGACAACGTCTCCCATAATGTTTTATTATTCGTATGGTTACTATCTAAACGCTGTAGGAAATCCAAACAACAATATATCTCCAGAGGACACTGGACCTTTTGTTGAAGGTTTTTTTTAAACACCTTTTCGGTGGAGGGTTTGTGGGTCCCTCATCCCTATATTTCAAAAGAAAAGATTACATCATGCCCAACGAGGCTCGCACACGGCGTTACAAAGATGGACCAAAAGGGCTCACAAAATTCTAACTATTACACCACAAGAGTAAGGAGAGGACAAGCTCTCAAGTGCTCGACACCTGCCTACTCTAAGGGCCTTTCTCATTGAAACTTTGGTTGGGATGACCATCTCTTGTTCTTTTCATACCTCGTCACTTACCCAGATGTTAGGGATCCCGAGCTGTTCCAGCCGGACGATTGCATTGAGGAGCCTCGGCGTAGATTGTGCATTCAAGCGACACATTGAGTGTTTATCTATGCCCATCGAAGCTAGGAGGTCAGCGGCCTTATTGCCTTCTCGATGGATGAAGGAGATGCAGAAGTCAATGTTCAGTTTAATGAGGGTGATGCATGCCATAGTATGTCTTGTGTGCGCCAGCCCCCATGACGAGTTTTTGATAAGGTTGACGGCCTGTGCCGCATCTGATTCAACCCAGATGTGTTGGTTCATCTCTCTCGCGATCAGTAGGCCCTAGTGTATGGCCATGAGCTCAGCTTCCAGCGCCGAGTGAGCTTTAAGGGGGCTGCAGAAGGCAGTCAGCATTGTTCAAGTGTGATCACAGATGATGCCACCCCCTCCAGCCTTTCCGGTAGTCTTGGAATAAGCTCCATCCGTGTTCAACTTAGTCCAAGGTTGGTCAGGGTTCCATTTGATTGGCATAACTCCATGTGATTGCCGTCTTGGTTCGATCTGGGCCGGGATAGATATTTTAATGACAACTCCCTTCCAGTGTTTCGGAGTTATGCGCCCAATTGACATCAATTTCCGGACATGCGTTTGGACCTGCCACACCACATTATACAGTCTGAATTGCGTGTCCTGGTGTCGGCTTTTGTTGCGTTCCGTCCACACAATCCACATGATGAGGTACGGCATAATTCGGCTCAGGTGCTTCATATCGGTCTGCTGGGTTCGCCTAGCCCACACTGCCAGCCGATCCGGGATTGTATCGTTGATCCGGAGAGGTGTCGATGAACCCGTGAACCAACAGTCCCGCTCCTTGGATGAAGAGGTGCTGCAGAGACTCAATCCTTGGCCTTTGCGGGCATCATAGACACTTGGATGCTAGTTCGATCTTCCTCCATTGAAGCTTTGTGTCAATTGGTATTCGGTTCGAGAGGAGTCTCCAAATAAAGATGGAGATGGATTTGGATAAGCCAGCCTTCCAAATCTCTTCTAGACCTGGGATGATAGGCCTCCGAGAGCGAATAGTTTCCCAGGCCGATGTAAGCGTGAAGTTACCTTGGAGAGATAGGGTCCATCTTGGTGTGTCTGGTTCTCCATTTCGAATTGGTGTAGCAAGGATATCCTCAATAATCTGTTGAGGCAAACCTGTCTGGTAGTGGAGTAGCTGCACCTTGGGAATGTCCCATTGTCCCTCTCTCCAAAAGTCCAAGACTAGGCTCATTGGGTTGCCCCTGTCATCGAGGCTCACTTCCCTGAGAGGAAGGTTACCGAGCCAGATATCATCCCAAAAGTAGATTTTCCCTTCCCCTATTAGCCATCGGATATGTGGCTGCATCTATGCCCAAGCCTTTGAGAGTCTTCTCCAGGTCGGGCTATTTCTACCAGAGATTCTTGTTGCAAGAGGCGATGAGTTCCTGTAGTATTTTGCCCCCAGAAATTTTGCCCAAGAGTTCTGTTCCCTAAAATGCCACCATAGTTTGACGTCGAAAGCTCGAAGGACTTCCCTAAATTTTTGTACCCCGAGGCCTCCTTCGGCCGTAGGTAGACACACTTGATCCCAGCTGATCCAGTGAGTCCTCCTTCGCTCATTTGTTGCCCCCCAGAAAAAACGTGCAAGCTGTTGGTCCAGTTGTTGGAGGGCTCCCTTGGTTGGTTCGATCGCTTGGAAGATATGGATCGGGATTGCTTCAAGGGTGCTTTTGATAAGAGTAAGCCTACCCCCGAAGGAGAGATGCCTATGTGCCCAGCCGCTAATTCTTTTAGTGACCTTTTATTGAAGGTTGTTGGAAGTTCGCAGCATATATCCCCCTTCCTTTTGTAACAGGAACGTGTCATAAAGAAGGAATTAGCCATTCTGGAGCCGATAACACAAACGGTAGAGTGGATGAAAAAGATAGCGGTGATCACCCGCCTACTTGTAGAGATCTATACCCCCCTACCGGCCCTGCTCTCCTTCCCGCCCCGTCATCCAGCAGCGCCGCTCCACTCCAATCCGGACATCGTCCGTGATTCTCAAGTTGTGGCGTTGTTGCCTCAAACATGTAGAATTTCAAACAACGTGGCTATCAACTACTGAGTACAGTACACGCCGAACTAATCTTTAGGTTGCGGCTGACGATAGTTCTACTGAAGCGGTAAAGAGAGATGGAAGAAGTAGACTATGAATCGTGCAAGAGATGGTGAGAGTCGAAGGGTTGCTCCAAAGGAGGTGCTAGCAAACACAAATTTAAATATTTAGAATTTTTGGAGACCACTATACCAACAAAATTAAATTGCTCATTGTCAGCCCAAATTGCCTCTTTGCAATACTTAGTTTTGGGAACCACTGTACTAACTGAATTAAAATTTTCTCCTCAATATATTTATTTACGTTTAGTGATTTCTCTTTCTTCGTAAAGGATAATCTGACTTACGAAGGTGTAGCACTAATACTAACTATTGTAATACTCGTGCTATGCACGGAATATTAATTTATTTTTATTTAAAAAGTTAAGTAATATCTATATACTAATATAAATAAATACAACAACAATTTAGCATCGTACAAATAACGAAGAGTTAAGTAAATTCACAAATAATATCATACACTAATGTAAATTCACAAATAATATCATACACTAACGTAAATTCACAAATAATATCATACAGTACCGAGTACAGTACACATCGAACTAATCTTCGCATCGCGGCCGACGATAGTTCTACTGAAGCGGTATAGGGAGATGGAAGAAGTAGACTGCGAATCATGCGAGAGATGGTGAGAGTCGAAGGGTTGATCCAAAGGAGGTGCCAACAACTAGATGAGGCAGTACAAAAATTTTAGAAGATTAGTGGTGAAGAAAATAGAGAGATGCAAAATGTGAGGGAGGTGCTCAACTTTCCATCTCTTCTCAAGATTAGGGTTTATGAAAATAATAGAAAAATATAGTACTTCCTCCATCTACCATTAGGAGTCCCGATTTACTATTTTAATTTGTCCACTATTAGGAATTCCGGTTCACTTTACTATTAATGGCATGTAAACCCAACTTTCCACTATCTCATTATATTCTCTTTATCCTTTTTTTTTTAATTCACTCATCTTAGAATTTATCTTTATTATTTAAAAATTTTATGACCGGTATAATAATAGTTACATGTAAACTCTTGCATGAATATAGAATATTATCTGAAATGGCTGGGGCCAAGGACCCCCCTTCCTCCATAGTGGGTCCACCCCTGCCTACAACAATTGTTCTTTTAAAACTTTATTAAGATAGTCCAAACAGACCGTGAATTTATGAGCTAGAGTAATTTGTAAATATTAATTTAATATATTCATAATACTCGTTTAACATAACCAAATAATTTAAGTTGGAGATGGAGCTTAAGTAGTACTACTATGAACTTTATATAATAAAAGCAATTTAATAATATAAAATAATATTATGGCTTCTAAACAATTTGATGTAAGTAGTATAAAATATTCCTCCTCCTCCAGATGGAACTGTTACCAAATTGGAAACCGCACATTCAAAGACATGGAAGCATACAAGATGGCTCTAACCACCAAGTATACTCGAAATAAAATATCCTGCAAATGCAGTCATTTTTGAAGCAAACATGTCCTAAGATTTGTGTGTGCATCAGTTGGGGCAAAACGGAACGAACCTACCGTGCAGGATTGCATGGGACAGGTGAAGCCCGTTGAAGGAGCAACTTACCCGGGAAGCAAACCTCCAGGGGAGGCAGTGGTGAGGACTGTACTGAACAACATAGACAAACCTGCAACTCTGCTCAACATACTTTTGCTGACTCAGCTGAGGAAGGATGGCCATCCATCAAGAGGCAGGCTTGACTGCAGCCATTGTTGCCTTGTTGGTTTTCCTTATACCTGGAATCAACTCTTATACACAACTCTTAACAGAGTTTATGGCTTTCCTTTCAGCCTGTTTAGTAAAGCAACAACAATTCTATGCGATATATAATCATGATAATAATGATAATATAGACTGACATAACGTACAAAATGTATAATCATGAAAATGTTTAGTCAAAAGAGCTTCATAACAATTCTGATTGTGCTGAAATGCCTCAGGAAAATGGTTACGAGGGTGCTCCCAGCCACATGAGAGCTGAAGTGAATGATGGAATCCATATAAACATCTGAAAACGTTGTCTCTAAGCGATTTCCTCAAAGAAAAGTAAACACCTATGTCTGCTTTGTTATCCTCTTGTCCCTTATAGGCAATTCCTTGGGTTGTTGAGCTTCATGAGGGTGGTCTGGACCAGTGTAAACCTTAAGATGGGTAAACAACGATCTTCCAAGCTGCAAACAACCAAGTTTATGCTTGTAAGGAACATAAGAAACACAACAAATAGGAAATCATGTTTGATTAATTTTCATTACTGTCTGATTTTTTGTAATTAACTAGAGTAGAAGTATTGCCTGCCAGCATGTTCAGACTAAGCAACAGTTGTCAGAATAAATCTGAAATAGATGCACTAGGAAACTGCTCTTTCAGAAAATCGGAACATGAAAATGAAAGAACACTATTCTAGTTAGAACATATTTTCTTATGCAATAGCTAAGCCTTGGCTAAATGTTGGCTACTCAATTTTTTATCATTTGAAGTAACAATGAACTAGAGTGAACTTACCCGCCCTTTAGGAAGCATCCCGCGTACAGCATGCTCGATGATTCTTTCAGGAATTCTCTTCTGAAGCTGATCAAATGTTTCCACTTTCATGCCACCAGGTGTTCCTGAGTGCCTCCGGTAGAGTTTCTGTGTCCTCTTCTTTCCAGATACAGCAATTTTCTCAGCATTCACCTATTGTATGCCATTGCGGAGTATATAAATTGTGAATATATAACATAAAACGAAAATGAAGCAATATATGTAGAACAACACAGTTCAAAACAACCACAAAGAAAATGAAGCAAAGAGATTGCCAAATCATCAAAGTAGATTAATTGCAACAGCTTGATCTGTTAAGATGGCAAGGTAAGGAGACAGACCATGCATGTTTCTACTAACATCCCCCACTATTAAAAATTAATAATATACTCCTACGTTTATAAATTTTGTCCCTCCATGTAGAATTGAATCAAACAATTTTTTCTTCGAAATTACCTATCTTTAATTTTGATTTTCTAAGACTTGAGATGTTACACTTTTATTGTTTTCTAAAATTTTTCATTTTATTAACGGTCGTATCCTACTGTGCCAACCAACCAACCAACCATACCTAATTAAAGTGATTTGTGATAAGAAGAAAACATGTGTTGAGAAAAATATCAGCTTACCACTATAACATGAGCTCCCATGTCGACACTGGGAGTGTAAGTAGCTAGATTCTTTCCCCTGATATGAATGGCTATTGTGGAAGCTAGTCTTCCAAGAATCTTGTCGCTAGCGTCCACTATGTACCAAGTCTTGCTGGTTGGAATATGGTCCTTAGCCTTGGGATACCATGTTTTATTCCACACATCCTGAAATATCGAAAAAACAATGAGCAATCTGATGATCTTAACACAAATAGCACTCCCTCCGTTTCGCCTTAATAATAGAGGCGTTTCATTTTCTGTACTCAGTTTTGGAAAAAGAAACTAATAGTAAATAGTTAAAGTAGAAAAAAGAGTAGAGTAAGAGAGAGAATATTGTAGAGAAAAGTGTTTTCTACATTATTCCCTCTCTTAATTTATTTTTTCTCCACTTCAACTATTTATTACTATTAATTTTCCAAAATAAGTGCAGAAAATGAAACGCCCCTGCAGAAAATGGAACGCCCCTATTAACAAGGATCGGAGGGGTGTCAAACAACTAGACTCTCTGAAGTAAAATTATTCTCATTTAGCTCTCAGGTATGGAACAGATGATCATCAAATCATGACAGCCGAATTACAATTTACAGGATAAGAAAGTAACCCCACGCATTGCTATCAATGATGAGAAAATGCTAAAATCACAATCAACCGCATATGCATTACGAGATTACTGAATTTACTTAATTCATATTCATATGTGAAACTAAATTAGAAATTGAAAACAAATTTCCCCAGTGTGTGTGTAAACGAAATTTAGCATTGGCTATGAAATCACAATTTAAGCATGTCGATTATCAGAATACCAATTTTAAGAAAAAATAATAAAATTCCCCAAATTAAGGCAAGTAGAAAATTGAAGATGGGAGAAATACTGACGGGACCAGTGAGATCATCAAACATCCACTGCTGTTCGGCCGGTATAGCAGAGGATTTGTCTTGGCAGCAGATGTAGAAGAGTCGGTTGGATTGAAGGGAAGGTTTGGTGGAAACGGCGAGTGAAAATCCGAGGAAGGGCGTAGTCCTTGGAGAGGAGGAGGAGGAGGAAGGTGAGTGTTTGGATATGAAGAGTGAAGAAGACGTGGTAAGCGCCATTGCCATTGTGGCCTCTCTCTACTCTCTACTCTCTACTCTCTACTCTCTACTATTGCTTTGGTAGTGAAAGAAGATAAGCAGATAAGGTGTTTATTTGCTCAAAACGCAAGCTTTTATGAATTAAACGCATACTATATTTTCGTTACTTGTCCCCATCTATATTTTGCGAAATTAGAGAATATATTAAAAAAATAAACTTTATCGTAGAATTTAGGAGCACAATTTTTTTTTTTTAAATTGTCGATTTCATCGACCCGATGTTATAAACTTATAGTTAGTGTATGTATTTATAAATTTATAACCTCTAATTATATTTCTCATTATTCATCTTTCATTCTCTCTTTCATAACCCCGGCCATTTATTTTCCAGTTGCTTATATTGACAAAAAAAATTCACTAATTGAATCATAGGGGAGCACTACACTTCCTATACACTTATATAGTTATAACATCCAACTGATATGAACAGTTAGATATACAGATGTGGGGTTGTAATTTCATCAACTGCAATTGCATTTTTGAGTATTTTAGTTGCATTAAAGGGTAAATTAATCAGTTCGTCGATTTAATCCACTCTCCGAATTTGAGGCGAGAGATTTCAGGGGTCATTCAATTACACGATCCGTCTGCTTATTCAACTCCTTTCAAACCTTTCCACTCTCTTTCTAATTCATTCAACTTCTCAATTCTGCCGAGTTCACTTCCAAAAACCTCCAAAAATACGTTCTCAATTCGAAATCCAAACCGAACCGAAAAATCGAAAAATCGAAAACCGAACTTTAAAAACCGACAAAACCGTAAAAATCGAAATTTTCACTAAAACCGAAAAATCGAAAAAAATGGAGTATACATTAATATATATATATATATATATATATATATATATATATATATAGGGATGTGTTAAGATGACAACACTTATTATAATGACATCATACCACCATTCTCGGCCCTTGGATCTGGAAATCGGGCGATTGTAAAGCTGCCATGTGGCAGCAGATTTTATTTAATTTTAATCATGAAAAATTGCCTAGGGGTAAATTTGGAACTCTCCTTCCCAGATCATTTACACGGCAGCAACAATCACACAATTTTTCATTCCAGAATCACCAAATCAAACTCCAATTTTCATCCAATTCTGGGAAATTTTACGCGATTTAATTGCGCATTTCATCTCCAATTTAACTCAATCCATTCCATATGAATCTGCTCCAATTTCTCTCCACATGAATCTGCTCCAATTTCACTCCATAAAAATTTGCCCAATCCATTCCATACGAATCTGCTCAATCCGTTCCAATTCCACTCAATTTTTTATTTACTGAATCCGTTCATCTGATATGGCCGACGACTCTATTCTCAATTTTATCTGTAATTTTGTGCATAATTTTGGAGCATATTGTTAATTGAAATCGTTGAATTTTGTGAATTTCGTTCTGCAAGTCGTGATCTGTAATTGAACTCCATGAGTTTTGATGTCTCCGTGAATTTACTAAGTAATTGAACTCTCCGATTTGTAGTAGTTTACTTCGTGTATTCTCCTTTGGTTTCTGTGAATCTCTTCTTGGTTCTTTCCTTTTTGCTGCTGATTTCATAAATTTTGTTGTTTTGCTGTTGGTTTCAGTTTTGGTCACAAATTTTTTCCAGTGTTATTGAATATTGCAGTGTTACCATGGTGATATTGCAGTTTACATGTTCTGTTAATAATTTTTGTTCATGTTGTAGTTTAAAGAAACAATTGCAGATTAATTATTAATTTTTATATTATTGTTCTCAGGTTGCATTCCATTTTAGTAATTAGTGTTTGTTGACGAGAATAATTTTATTTGTGTCGAGATTGCAGTGCATCCAATAACTAAAGGTTCAGCAAAGTGATTCTAAAAGCCGTTTGGTGTCCGCGAAGGAGAAGGCTATTAAGTTGAACAACAAACCATTGCGTCGTTGTAAAAATTGTGGAGAATTAGGTTACCGTGACTCTAGGAACTACGACCGACAAAAGGGAAAATAAAATTATTAGTTCATTTTTTTCATACCCATATTGCAGTCTTATACATTGTATATTGCAGTATTAGTATCACCATATTGCAGTCTTATATGTTGTATATTGCAGTATTAGTTTCGCCATATTGCAGTCTTATATGTTGTATATTGTAGTATTAGTATCGCTATATTATTGTCTTATATTATACATTGTATATTGCAGTATTAGTATTGTCATATTACAGTCATACGTTGTATATTGCAGTATTAGTATCACCATATTGCAGTCTTAATGTAACGATTGTCGACTACACTATTTGCTTCAATCTATTATTTCCAGAAGGATTAATTATTAATTTTATACTATTTGTTTTCAGGTTGCCTTCCATTTCAGTAATAAGTGTAACTTCAATCCTTTTTAATTACAAATTTTTACATTATCATATTGCTGTGTTGTTTAATGAATGTTGCACTGTTACCAAGACAATACTGCAATTTACATATTATTGATGAGAACAACTTAGTATGTGTTGAGATTGCAGAACACGACTATATGAGTTGCAATGCACTTAATAACAATATGATGTATAATGTTGAGACGTATTCTTTACCTATATTTAATATCAAGCATGAAACATTTTATAAGTAACTGACATCAAAACAACTACGCAAAAAAAGTCAAATCAAATTAAAACTGCAAAATTACATGTTTCAGTACTAAGTTCATTCACACATCCAAGATTTCATTCATGTTCAGAAAAGCCAAGAGTTAATTTATTGTTCATGGTTTCTTGTACTCCGCAACCATCTTCTCAACATCTATCGGTCATCTCTTTTTTACCTCCTCGAACTGATGTAAGGAAATTCTCAACACACAGCCAAGGGCCTATTCTTGTTGCAGGACCTTTAATCTGAACAGCAGGACATTTACCCCCTTGTTTAGCTTTACCAGAACTACAAAAAAAGAAGATTGTTTCAATACTGCATTATTCTAAATGATGCACTGTAATATATAACAAGCAATACAGTAATATAACATGCAAAACTGCAAGATGATGCATTATCCTTAATGGCCCACTGCAATATATAACAAACAAGACAACATTATTCTAAATGTTGCACTGCAATATATAACAAGCAATATAACAAGACAATATATAACAAGCAATACAACAAGATGATGATGCATTATTCTAAATGGCCCATTGCAATATATAACAACCAAGAATGCATTATTCTAAATGTTGCACTGCAATATATAACAAGCAATACAACAATATAACTTGCAAAACTGCAAGATGATGATGCATTATTCTAAATGACCCACTGCAATATATAACAAACAAGACTGCATTATTCTAAATGATGCACTGCAATATATAACAAGCAATACTGCAAGATGTATCACAATACCTTCACCTCCTGGTCCTCTTAGTTCTTCATCGATATTCATTCTATTGCTTGTTTCACCTTCCACTTCCTCCTCATTCATATTCTGATGATAAGTTCTGGTTTCAGCTTCACGTATATCCCTTCTAGACTCTTCCTCTTCTGCCTCTGATCTTGTTCTTTTTCGTGCCATTTAATTTGTCTTGCACTGCATTAAACCAATAATATCAATCAAATATCGTCCACCAATCAAGCAACATCCAAAAAATGAACCATATACAATAAAGCAACATACAAAATGAAGTAGATACAACAAAATCATCCACAAAATGAATCATGCAATAACATAATTAACACCGCTTTTATACATTAATACAACCAAATCAGCAATTGACCCAAATCATACAGTAACATAATTAACCCCACTATTATAATTAACACCACTTTTTTACATTAATACAACCAAGTCATCACCACAAAATGAATCATACAGTAACATAATGAATCATACAACCAATCAGAAACTAGCAACCACAGAAGCATAAAATTGACCCAAATTCCATATACTAGAAGCAAATCAGCAATTCAGATTTCAAATGCAGACACAACTTGAGCTAGAGAACTTGCAGACAAGCTATTTAAAGAAGAAATCCAAGGAATTTTGAGCTGTAGATTGCACAGGGTGTAAACTATTTATTTTCAATTCACTTCAGGTACAACAACACTTAATCCAATAGAAAAAAATCACAATAGTCGATCACAACGTGTCAAAAAACCTTTATATCACCACTGCATGGAGCAAATCATCATACAATTGCAAAAATCACCAATAGATGGAGCAAAGAGCTACACAATTGAGAAAATCACCAAAAACACCCATTAAAACTGAACTCGCGACTATAAAAAACTTTCATATCACCAATGCATCTCTGAAAATCGATATCCAGAAAAAAAACCATACTGCCGTCCGAAATCGAGTTTTCCATCGGAAACGTTGCTTCAGTTCGCCGTCGAAGTGAGTCTTAATCATCGTCGAAGTGAGGGTTAATCGCTGACTCACGGTGTAGAGGCGGAGGCGGCGTGAACTTGTGAATTTAGGGTTTCTCGTAGTGAATCAGCGGTAGAGAGAGAGGGGGGGGGAGGGGGGGGGGGAGAGAGAGAGACAGATTTAGAGGCAGAGGCGGCGGGATTCGAAGGCGGCGGGATTCAGAGTAATCTCTATCGGAGAGTCAGGGAGAGAGAGAGATGGATTTGGAGAGTGATGTTATTTTTGGGGGATATCCCCAATTTGATTCTATATGAAATGACTAAACTGCCCCCGACTGCAATTTCGTATACACTAGACAGCAATCTCAATTCTGTTCGCGAAATTCAATCTTGAGCGTTGGATTTTCGGATCTAAGGGTGTATATTGGTGGTATAGTGTTATTTTATTTATGGTGGCACCATAGTGCACCCCTATATATATATATATATATATAATATTTTATTTTAAATATACTAATATAATATAATATATACTATATAATATATAAAATTAATAGAATATATATAATGCATATTATATAAAATATATTCAAAGAATATATATTATATATATGATATATGGAGAGTGTTATATTGCTAACTCAATACTTAATTGCTAACTACAACTAAATAATAGTCATTAGATATTCAAATTAAAGGCCTAGATCATCAACCCTGAAATGTCAATACGATAAAAAAAAAGGTCAATAAAGCCATATGATTAATTCCAAAAATTATCAATAGGGGTATTAATGTCAATTAACTACAAAACTAGTTATAACTAACTTTTAAAAGAAATTCCAAAACTTTAAATTCATATAACATGTTAAAGATAATTTTGTAAGGATTCCAACGATATACTACATGCATATGTTCCGACGTCAAAATTTGAAAAAAAATTTAAAATTTTTTAATTTTTTCGTACAACAGAAATGTCAATATACTATATAAAATATGTCAAATAATACATGTAGAATGTCAATGTAAGCAATGGGTTAACATTCTTAAAGCATTGTGTTGATATTTTCGAAACACTATATTGACATTTTTCATCCAAAACCCTAATTTGGAGTTTTTTTATCTTTTTCGATTTAATTAATAAAAATGAAAATTACACGTGGCAAATTATAGACCACACGTTTTCTAAAATCCTATGGCCTTAAATTAGTTGTAGTTAGCAATTAAATGATGAGTTAGCAATTGATCATTCCCCTATAATATAATATATTAAATTAATAGAATAAATATATATATAATACTATATTTAAAATATAATTCGGTTTTTAATTTTTTTTTTCCGCCCGAACCGAACCGAACTGAAAAACCAAAAAAAACCGAACCAAATTTTAAAATTTCGTTTTGGTTTGGTTCGGATAGGGTTTTCGTTTTTTTTGCTCACCCCTAACCCTAGCCCAATCCCGCCGCTAACCACAGTTCCGACGACTTGTCCAGCAATTTCATCAACAGAGCGTGAACCGCTTCCATCAACCGACCACCATTTCGATAAATGTCTAAAAGACGAGAAATTTCGAACACCACAGAGCCTGACGTCGAAGAATCTTCACGAATTGGTAATTTTCTGCTTGTTCCAGTTCTTGTATAGTGAATTTATGTTCGCTGATTCAATTGTTTAATTTGTTTGATTGCATTTTTGTTTATTTAAATGTTCTTGGTAATGTCGATTTGGTGTGATGTATTTGCTTATTGCGACTGATTTGTTGCTTAATTCTTTTTTGTTTGCTTAATTTCGTGGTAAATATGCTTATTGTTGGATGATATATGTGTGTTGAAAAGTTTTGCTTAAGGTGTTAGAAATGTTGCCTTTTTCTAGAAAAAAATTGCTTACTTTGTGTTAATTATGCTTAAATGTGGGCCAAGAAAAAAAAAAAAAAAACTATGCTTAAATGTGGGTTAACTGATTGCAACACTGAACAGGTTCAACATATTGAGAAGAAAATAAAATCATTCCATTTCAGGAGTTCTCCTGAACATTTTAGTCGTTTGATTGCTAGACTTAATTCGAAGATGAGGAATGCAGTCCGGGAGATGGGATTTTGATTTCAATTTTAGGATGCAATGCCAGGAGAGGAAACTGACCAGCATTCAATTTGCACAAAACCCATCACTTTTCTAAATTCGCATAAACAATAGTACAAGATTACCATTCTACTTTATTATACACATTTTGATTCAGCTGATCATAAATCCAAGATACAAATTCTATCATCTCTGCCTTGAGCCATCGACAACATTCTAGGGTTGTGACGCCACAAATTTACTCACAACATATGTATCTAATCATCCGACCACTGAACCACGTAAAATACAAATCACACAACAAATATAAAACGTGTAACGCCATCTATCCTAATCCTGACAAGCTGGGATAGCTGTGTCATTCAAGACTGACTGTGAACAGCATAGGATAACATCAAGAGTGTCTCCTCCGCTTTGAGTTGGTAGCATGATGGAGATTATGCAGGGGTGGGGAACTTATGTCAGGCACAAACGCAGCAGATTCCGGTGGATTCTGGAAACTTTTAGGCCAGTAAAGCCCGGATGAAGTGGGCGGAGAAGTGATCTGTGGCACTGCCCAATATGTTTCTGGCACCTGACCCAGGCAATCATCACCCTCTAACTCACCATCAGCAGTTAGTAGAATTTGGGAGCCATCTGAACTTCCAAGCTTCCCACTGTCTGCCTGGTAAAATACGTTCAGAAAAGGGTTATGATTGTGTAGGTTATCCGAAAAATTAGTTGAACATGATGCAGAATCTTTGTAAATTTGAAGCTTGTAAATTGAATACAAATGTTATCAAAGAAATATCATCAACTACTAGCCAATTGCAAGTTCCAAGTAGCCTGTGAGCATCTAAAAAAAGCCAAAGATTAACCAGAAGATGGTTAACATGCACCTAATCTGAAGATATGAGACTCTATATGTTATATATACCTTAGATGACTCCTTATCCATGAAATTGTAGCTCTGAGTGAAATCACCATATCCAAGAAATTCATCAAACTGCCACTGAGAAATACTTCCAGCAGAACCTCCAGAGAAGGACAGCTTTGATAATGGAAAATCACCACATCCGCTAGCTTGAACAGGCATGCTTTTACCATATTGAGCAGGTGATGATGCTGGGGAGGCCTTCTTCGGAAGAGAATGAGGTTCTGGTTCTGAAATTTTCTCAGCATTATTTGCCTTTCCTAGAGATGGTTCGGCATGAGCTTCAGTAGCCTCAAGGCCCACCTTAACTCCTGTGAGTAAAAACCTTTGATGCCCTGATACTAAGGAATTTGCTGAGTGTATAGCAACATCACATTTTCTGCAAAGTAGGGCTCTGTCCTCTAAGCAAAAGAAATAGCCAACAGTTTCCTGCATAGTAAAGCATTTAGTCATAAGAATATGACCCTTACAGGGACAAAAACACTTTGTGCGGGCCGGGGGGGATTAGGGGTTGAATAAGATTAGCTTTTTTTAAGACAGAAGATACTCGTAAAGTCATACTACCACCATAGTATGATAACAATCAAGGGTAAATTTCAGTAGCAAGGACAACTACATTTGATGAAGATTACAAACAGACCTCCTGAAAAATGCAAGTCACGTGCTAAATTGCTATTTCACATCTAAAAGACAACAGGAACTGAGTTGCATCCAAAGTACTTCCATACCATTATTTCACAATAAAGAGAAAAGCACATAAATCTGTTTCTCTATCTCTCAAATGCAGTACCAGCAGAGTGCGAGGAACGATAAATTGGAATGCAAATTTAAATAGCCAATAGTATGGGAGCAAGAGCACATAAATCTATTAATATGTTTTAAAACATAGCTACCAACTTAGGACAGAAGATAAGAGGAACAATATCAAATAGGGAATTAAATTAGCCAACAGTATGGGAGAGTAATTTGGAAGACTATTGGCATAATAATTCGTTTTTGATCAGCATAATTTCAAGAATACCCTTATTAGAGAGGGGAAAAACGGATGCAGGGGTGTAACATTAGCAATCTAGCATGATATCAATCCTTAGACTGACCAGACTATTAGGTGTGTTTAGGCATCAAGTGCCATCATCTTGTTGGAATATATTTACTTATCTTCTCAAAAAAATTACATTATATTTTCGTTAACACTTTCCTGTTATAACTCTATCAATTGACTCGACCTGCCGTGCATGCAAAAAAAATGGCACAAACGGAAGCACATTTAGAGGCATGGAGAAGACCCATACTAGAAAATAAACAGTAGAATTCTGGAATGACATGAGTAATAGGACAAAGGGAATAGCACAACAATACCAACACCTAACTTAATAGATATTTCACCAATTCAGAGAAAAGCAAATTGTCTGCAAAAGCAGTGGTGTCACAAAAGGGAAACAGATAAAAGGAAAAACAAAGGGGTAATAGAACAATTGAATAAACTGGTGTATCCACCAGACTTGTCCATGATTTTATTGCCTATGGCAAAACAATAGAGTATATTATAATGAAAATGAAATTACAAGCCAAAGGAAGCTCACATTGTAGGCACAAGAATGAAAGGGAGATGGAGTGGAGTTCATCAACATAATTGGCAGACTGGGGAATTCACTAATTTTCTTCATTTTTGTCCTCGTAGAATTTTCTATCTGCCAACTCAATTTCGATTTCACTAAAATTAGGATGAGTTGGACAATTAAGAAAAATTAAAATTTTGTAATAAAAAAATAAATAATTATGCTTTTATAAACTTGGCTATATTTCCACGCTCTCCTATGAAGTCAGGTAGACCAATGTTAGTTAAAAATGACGTGTTGATACAAATATGATCTTTCTATTTTATCCTTGCCTTTCCTTTCATGTTTCAAGAATAAGGGAGCCACTGAGAAAACAATTAACAAGGATGTGAAGAGAGATTTAAACTAGCTAATATGGGGAGGTCCTAAATGAGAGATCGGAAACCATTTGGAACTTGGCACATTGCGCCTTTAACATACGTTTAGCAGAGAGGTACTTGTTTCGGATTGTGAATATGATATGTGATGGTATGATAAGGAGAGTTATTGACATTTTAGCAGTAGAATGACTAAGATTTATGACCCCCATTACAAATGGATAACAAGTTTCGTCAATATCTCGATAGAAATAACAGTTGGTCGCAGATACATGATATATGCTTCAGCATCCAACATTAACAGCCCTCAGTACCCTGCTTGCTGGGTAAAGACCGTAGAGATATATATGTCATGCCCTCAAACAACAATGAAATACTTCGTCTATAGACCTCAGACCGAGATTCGGTACATGTTTGAGACTGAGCAGCAGGTTAACGATAGACGCCAATATATTAAAACTCATAGCACTTCTTTACGGGAAGTTAATCAAGACAATCAAACAAGGATGATAGATCTCAATCTAATGTGCAATTCCTAAGTCTAAAACTCCATCCAATTCCCAAAATAAGAACTTTCTCCATCTCTTGCGAGATCAACGACGTCAGTGAAAGGGTAGATACAAATATGAGTTGGATAAGCAATATGATAATCTAAACCACACACCCCTCACCAATAGTTATCAACAACAAAACAAGCTCTCAACTTCACACAAATAAGTGTAATCATTGGACAAATATTTTATCTATACAAGTCAAACACACAAAGCATAAAATCAACAATAGCTATCCAATCCTATAAGAGATACACATAACAAATTAATTTACAATACAATTATCAAATATTGCATTTGCACATGTTAATTTTGTACATTAATATATGAATAGTGAACTCTAAACATTTTATAAATAGTTTAACCTAGCTCCAATAACATTTGAGCAACTCAATTGAAAATTAGTCGGAGAGAGAGAGAGGGGTAAAGGATCCAACCTGGCAAATATCGCACTTTGGCATCTGTGTAGAGGCGGTGGAGAGCGGGACCCTCTGGTGTTTACCGGCGAGCTTATTGGCGGCGTGAACCTTCTGATCACAGGGCCAGCAGAGCGCGGCCTCGTCGGCGCAGCAGAGGACGTTGGCCTCCGCCGCCTCGCAGACGTTGCACTGAATCTTCATAATGTTTGGAGGAGATTAAGCTATGGACGATGGAAATTCAGTAGCGAAATTCAGAGGAGTAAATATAGGTCCTATAAGAGCTGTGTGGAAGAAGATACTTCGAGCAATGAATGCACAACTTGCACTGCACTGATTCTATTGTGTTTTAACCGTAATAATTTGGATTTAACACTGGACCTTACATAAATTATTTGGGCATTGCTTTAGGCCCAACTATATTATATTCTCTTCATCTACCAAAAATAATTCTATTTTGGCATCCAATAAAAATAGTCCAATTTTAAATATCGAAATTTTATTTCATATTTTACTCATCTTTTTTCTTTTCCACTTTCTCTTTCCCATTTTCTATTATTTTTAATTTATTATTAAAATCCGTTTCATTTTCAAATGATACAATTTTTCTTGGATGAAGGGAGTATTTAATTTATATTAACAAGAAACTTGCATCCTCTCTCCCTCCGCCTCAGTTAAATGTGACACGTGAGTTTAGAATTTTATTTTATTTATTAAGTAGAGAGGAAAAAGTATATTTTTATATATTAATGCAAAATTATTTTTTCCTAAAAAGATTTGATATCTTTTATAGACAATGGGGCCGAGTCATTGGCTAACCCACAAGTGGAAGTTCGGAGTTCATTCTGACTCACACGTGGGAGTTTGTTTTTAAATTTCTTAAATAGAATGGAACTGTTATTCCTTAAATAACTGTAAGAAATATAAAAAGAATGGAATTGTTATTCCTTAAATAATTTTATTTTTTTATTTGGTAACCTCAAAATATACAAAAAATGAATATTATATGAAAAAATAACTATTTTAGAATTTAGTTACATTTCTGATTAATAGTTATTAGTAGATATAATTATTCATGGTATATGATTTTGTAAATATTCAAATCTGAAATAAATAAATATATATATATAGGTTTGTGTTAAAATGACAACTCCTCTTAAAATAACACCGTGACACCACTTATACAGCAATATTATAAACGCTACACAACAATATTCAATACGATAGACAACAATCTATGGATTGCTGTCTAACGTGTTAGATATTGTTGTTCAAGAAAAATTGTTGTATAAGGTATTAAATATTGCTGCCCGTCTTTTTTATCCTTGAAAAAAAAATATTTGGCCACGTGGCAGCTTATTATTCATCCACGTGTACAAATGATTGGCTATGAATGGTGGAATGGTGTTATTTTAAGGGGTGGTGGCACCCTAACACTCCCCTATATAACGTATGTAATCATACACAATACAAAGCATATATCATAAATAATTTCATTTCTATATGCATAGGTCTCTCTGATCAATTTATTATTCTGTGACACATCAAGCCTGGTATCTGCCCGGGATTCCTCTATGACCCGAAGGTCCCTCTGTGATTGGACTCATAGGTCCCTCTATGACCCGAAGGTCCCTCTGTATTGGACTCATAGGTCCCTCTATGACCCGAAGGTCCCTCTGTATTGGACTCATAGGTCCCTCTGTGACCCGAAGGTCCCTCTATATTGGACTCATAGGTCCCTCTATGACCCGAAGGTCCCTCTGTATTGGACTCATAGGTCCCTCTGTGACCCGAAGGTCCCTCTATATTGGACTCATAGATCCCTCTGTATTTTCAGATCCAGGGCAAGACCGTCACAGATGCTCTTTAATCATATAATTCATGTACTTCCAATATCATATAAAAAAAAAAAAACGTATTCATTGCACCAGTAACATACCCCATCATATCCACTATCAATATTAAATCACATGTAACTATATCAGAGTAACATCACATACTCCAAAATACTCTCTCCAACTCAATACATAACAATCAACCGCATAATCTATGTAAAATTAAAAGAGCGATATATACCCACCTGAGTACGAAATTAATCTAACTAAATTCTTGGTTCTGCTTTACTATACGATTCATGATTCTTCTTTTTTTTTTCTTCTTTTCTCGTTTTCTATTCTTCTTTTTTTTTCCGTTGAAACTAAACTTTATATTTTCTTTTCCTCCTTTTATTCTCCTTCTTTCTTACTGTTTACTAACTCCACATATATAGGAATTGAAAAGCGGTTAATATTAAATTATGAATCGTAAATAACTTAAATAAATGGCAACATGCATGTCACATAGTTTATTTACTTGACATTTGTCTCGTTAGATTAGTGGCACTATTATATGGTGACCACGTGCATGCACCATATTTATTCTTCAAATTATACTTACTATTATTTAAATAATAGTAGAGCTCATTTATAAATATCATTATATATATTTTTCCATGCACATATTACTTCCTCTCATTCCATGCATACACACACACATTACTGCACGTACACAAGCATACTTGTATACATATATGTAAACATAAACATATACTGTAAATGTTCATCTAATTAGTTGAATCGTTATTTTAATACTAATTTACTATTTTTATAGTATAAAACACAATATAATATAATAACACATAAAACTTCATCCAATTAGATTAGGGATATTACAAATATAGAGTCCCATTATCCACAAATCCACTCTTAAAGACCGAACCACCGAACCCTACCAAATTAAGGCTTTTAGATCTAGTTTTTTATGGATAAGATACAGAAATTTATAAATTATTTTCGCCTTCATCACGAGCCTATTTTAATTCATCTGAAGGTAAATAAGTCATACTAACATGTTACGAAGATTTAACTTCGTTCTAGAATATATTACTTCATTCTAGTAGGTTTTTACTTCATTCCAGTAGGTTTTTACTTCATTCCAGTACGTAAATGTGGTTTCATCGTCGCGTGCCGTTCTTTCTCTCTACAATATCTATCACCAACGCCATGGCGCTAATATGGTTTAATAAACACATGGAATAATGTAATAAATTATTGGAATGAAGTATGTGTAGAAGCATTTGAAGTCCTACGGGAATGAAGTAAAAATCTTATCCAATGAAGTAATAACGTTTCTGAATGAAGTAATAAACTCACTTGAATAAATTGCATTTTTAAATGTTAATCAAGCAAAAACCCACGTCAATGAATTTGAATGAAGCATATGTTGAATCATTTCAAAACCTATTGGAAGCAAGTAAAAACATGTTGTAGTTTCAAGGTATTACGAAGTAATAAACCTATATAATGAAGTAAAATGGGCTTGTAATGAAGCCGAAAAAAATTTCATAGCAACACATCTCATCAAAAAAACTAGATCTAATGGCTCAGATTTGGTCTCTAGTTCGGTCTTTAAAATTGGTTCGACATTGATCACACCTCTATATCTATATATATATATATATAGATATAGAGTCTCATTATCCACAAATCCACTCTTAAAGACCGAACCACCGAACCCTACCAAATTAGGGCTTTTAGATCTAGTTTTTTATGGATAAGATACAGAAATTTATAAATTATTTTCGCCTTCATCACGAGCCTATTTTAATTCATCCGAAGGTAAATAAGTCATACTAACATGTTACGAAGATTTAACTTCGTCCAGAATATATTACTTCATTCTAGTAGGTTTTTACTTCATTTTAGTAGGTTTTTACTTCATTCCAGTACGTAAATGTGGTTTCGCTGTCGCGTGCCGTTCTTTCTCTCTACAATATCTATCACCACCGCCATGACGCTAATATTGGTTTAATAAACACATGGAATAATGTAATAAATTATTGGAATGAAGTATGTGTAGAAGCATTTGAAGTCCTACTGGAATGAAGTAAAAATCTTATCCAATGAAGTAATAACGTTCCTGAATGAAGTAATAAACTCACTTGAATAAATTGCATTTTTAAATGTTAATCAAGCAAAAACCCACGTCAATGAATTTGAATGAAACATATGTTGAATCATTTCAAAACCTACTGGAAGCAAGTAAAAACATGTTGTAGTTTCAAGGTATTAGGTACAGAATGAAGTAATAAACCTATACAATGAAGTAAAATGGGCTAGTAATGAAGCAGAAAAAATTTTCGCAGCAGCACATCTCATCAAAAAAACTAGATCTAATGGCCCAGATTTGGTCTCTAGTTCGGTCTTTAAAATTGGTTCGACATTGATCACAACTCTCTCTATATATATATATGGGCGCACTATGGTCCATAAGGCAAATTCTGTAAAAAATCAAAGCAAATCTCAGCCCTTGGATCCTCAGATTAGATGGTTGTGATCATAATACCCGAGATACATTATTACACTAAAAGCGTTACATTATTAACTAGGCTACATTATTAGACTGCACAATCTACATTATTAGACTACAGCGTGTTACATTATTAGCCGAGCTACATTATTAGACTACACAATCTACATTATTAGGTGACACGTGACATTAATCTAACGGTTACATTACAGGATCCCATGGCTGATATTTGCTTTGATTTTTGATAGAATTTCACTTATGGACCTGATCACATCCCTAGGGATGTATTACCCTCCTTTTCCCACCTTAGTATAAAACATAGGACTAATGTACACCCTAGGATCCACTAATCTAATGGTTTTAGATTAAATCCTAGGCGGTACATTATGACACTAATTTCGTACATCGCAGGGCAATTTTGGCACAAAATTGTTTAACAATTCGGTTTCTAATTAGCAGGACCGTCATTTATGGGAATTCAACTCCTCATCATTTCATTCCCATCCCACTCTCTCCTCCCATTACTTCTCTCTCTCTTCCGTTCCTGGCATTTCGAAATCCCGCAGAACCCTAGCCGCCAACTCTAGCGAAACTGCTTGTACCTTCCCTCATCTCCATGATTGGAATTCATCAGGGTGAAATGGCGACTACCACGACGACGGAATCCCGGTTCATACCCACAAAATTAATTTTGGGCGGCGGGTCCAGTTCAATTTACTTTTGATTTCGACTGTGGGGTAAAAGGTAAGCCCGAAAATTCAAGTTTGCTTCAATTCCCGTGGATTCAAGTTTGCGGAACTGTTGTTTGAATGTTTTCGTACATTGTGTGGTATCAAATTTTATTTATAAGTTGGTTTGATTGATCTAGGATTCTTCGTTCTTTTTAGTTTCTGGGTAAGGCCCAAAATTCAAGTTTGCTTCAATTTCTCGTGTATTCAAGTTTGTGGAACTGCTGTTTGATTGTTTTGGTACATTGTGTGGTATCAAATTTGATTTATAAGTTGGTTTGATTGATCTAGGGTTTTTCGTTCTTTATAGTTTCTGGGAACTGCTGTTTTGTTTCAAATTTTCGCATAAACATTGTTAACCTGTTTCTGTACATTGTTGTATGTCAGAAGTTACATTATATCCTATAATTGACGCATTATGTAACAAAATCGCATTCATGTTACATCATCAATACAGTTTAGTTCATCAATGGAATAAATTATTATGCGCTAAAGGTTCATTATGGTAAACAAACTTTGAAGTTTTCTACACAAAAGCAGTGTACATTGTTTGTTTACCGTTTGTGGGTGAAGCTTCATTTTTGGGTAGTTTTGTTACATTAATGTTGTAGAAATCATTATGGTATGTTATGTTGCTGCATTATGAACACATTTATGGCACATTATGTATTAAGTTTTGTACATGATGTTGGTTTGCTACATCATTACCATACATTTGTACATCATTGGATACTACATTGTTACGTTATAAATATACATTTTGTCAATACAAATCAATAACTTTAAGTGTAGTAGCAGTGAATATTGTTTGTATGGAACATTATGGACACACTTTAGTACATGAATAGCTACTACTGATCTTAATGTTGTTTTGATACATCATATGTGGACATTAGTATGTCATATGTTGCTATATTATTATATAAATAATTTACAGTGCACACATCCAAATCAGTTTGGTTACAACATTATTATGCATTCTATCATGAATTTAGTGCATTATGACATTAATGTAGCACATTACTCTTTCAAAGCAACATATAGGGGTTGTATTTCTACATCAATTCATCCACTCTACCACTTTGTTTCTGAATAGGTACAAAAAGGTCAAGAAATCTTCATGAAGAGGGCGTTAGGGTGGCAAGAATAGGTTCAACGAGTGCAAGAATCGATTCGAGAATGACTTTGACGATGATATGCCCACTACATTAACGCAACGACAAGCTTTAAAGATATTTAAAGATGTGCTACATTATTATTTTGTTGTAGATTATGATGTGCGAAAATTGTATTTTAATGTAGATTATAAGTTGTTTGATGTGGGGCAGAAGTTATATCCATTTCCCAAGGGTTTAATAGTCCATGGGGCTAGGGTGTAATACCAACCCAGTAGCACAACGTTCACTAAAGGCAAGGAGTTAGAGCCGTTCTTGTAAGATTCAATTATTTATTGTTTTGTGTAGTAGTCTCCGTTGTATTCTTACAATTATTAGGTTAAAGTATTCAGGTTAATTGTTACATTATTTGCTACTAATGTACTGTACATTACCACCATAAATATGTACATTACCAAAATGGCTAAAACCAAATTGACGAAAAAATATACATTAAACTACTACATTCGTACATTATTCATTGTTAGACATATACATTATGAGACTATATACGTACATTATTTCCTGCATAAAATCCAAAACACACATTAGAAACCGAAATTTTATGCATGTGGTGGTACTATACCCTAGCCCCATGGATTACTAAGCCCTAGTGGAATGATTCAAACTCCCTACCCTTGGTGATGGTTTCATTTTGTGAGTGAGTACTACAACCTAGCCCTATGGATTGCTAAACCCAAAGGGTATGGATTTAAATCCCACCAAATATTAAATCCTTACATAGGTACATCATTTAGTATGATGTATGTACATTAAAGCCAATTTTTCTATATTATTTACTGTATGAAATCCTAAATACACATAAAAAATGAAAATCAATGCATGTTGTGGTACTATACCCTAGCCCTATGAATTGCTAAACCCCTAGGGGAATGATTCAAACCTATACTTGGTGATGATTTCATTTTGTGAGTGGGTACTACAACCTAGCCCGATTGATTGTTAAACCCAAAAAGTATGGATGCAACGTGCTACAAGACATTAAACCAAGCCTTTTGTACATTAAACTAAGTCGTTCGTACATTACGAAGCCATATCGTACATCATGATCCGTGTGAAACCAAAAACCCAAAGGATACAAACAAAAATTATAGGAAATTGTTGGTAATATGCCCTAGCCAAATGGATTGCTAAACCTAAAGGGAAAAGAGTTATCTCTCTGCTCTTTGTGAAGTTTTCGTTATCGGTTGGTACTACAACCTAGTCCAATGGATTGCTAAACCCAAAGGGTATGGTTGCAACGTGCTACAAGACATCAAACTAATTCTTTCGTACATTAAACTAAGTCTCGCCAAACATTAAATACTTACAAAGGTACATCATTTAGTATTACGCACGTACATTAAAGGCCACTTGGCGTACATTATTTAGTTCTACTTAGCCTAAACATTATTCCCTGAAACACGTACATTATTTTCTGTACATTAAAAACTGTAGCAGTTCCAAAACTGCATGTTCCGAAAATTCAGCGGCAAAATATCATTCAATTTTTTGAGACGATCCACCTCCCTTCTCTCACCTTCCACTCATTTCTCCCTTCACCCTCGACGACAACGAATAAAACAATGGTATGTGAAACATCTCGATTCATAAATCATAATAATAAATCAAAATTGTCTTCTTCCATACTAGAGGATTCAAAGCATTCTAATGAAATAATATCTCCCGATCGCCCGTGAATAATAATGTCAATGCAGTTACAATGAAACAGAATAATGTCAAAGGAATTCGATCGCAATATGCATAAATTTCAAAAGAATACGACTGCAATGATTCTCTCACTCATAAATCTTCCATATGGGTGAGTTTCTGGGGGATTATATTTAATAAAGGAAAAACAATAAAGAAGATCAATGTTGAAATATCACGTCTGAATTGGAGGGAGAGAATCATGGGATGGAAATAACGGTATAAATATAATCTTCCTATTATGACCTTTTTTATTTTTTAATTGATTTAATTAATTACACATGGCATATAAATCGGCCATTGGATGGAAGAAATCAATGGATGAAGATTAGATTTGTGTTTTAACAGATTTTTTACACATTAATCTGAATACATCCCTATATATATATATATATATATATATATATATATATATATATAGAGAGAGAGAGAGAGAGAGAGAGATGATCAAAATAAGAATACATTTAAACCCAGAAATGCAGCCCAAATCATGGTCCTAAGATTAGATGATATAATGGTCAATAATTAACCAAAAATACGGAAGGTCATAATTACGTAGTTTTAGGTCATATTATAAGATTTGAGTTTATGTCATGTTAAAATCATTTTAGGTCATGCTTTGTTAGCATGACCTAAAAATAAACTAACTATGACCTAAAAATGTCCTACGTATGACTTTGTTCTGCGTTTCTGTATTTAAATCTGGTCTTCATAGATCAAAACCCTCTATATTACAGTTATTGCTTCATTATATTCATTATACCGAGAAGGGGCATAAGAATTGCTAAAAATCAAGGAACTTAAAGTTTTGTATACTTTAAAGTAGGCCTGCAAATTTAGTCTGCGGGTTTCGGGTATACCCAATCCTGACCCAATGCCGGACGGGTTTTGGGTACCCGAAATTTGAAATTATGGGTTTGGGTAGTTAATGTTAGGATTTTTCGGGTTTAGGGTACCCGAAACTCGTATTAGCGTACCTGACTAATACCCGATTAAACCCGCTTAATTATGTATTTGTGACAAATATTTTTATTTAGTATAGGGCCTATGGCCCGTAGGGTAAATTAATTTAATCACACGTAGATTTATGCCAAAAAATTTCTTTATTTTAAAATTAAGTAGTGTCTATTTGTCTAATGTCTATTAGTATATATTTGTCTAATGTCTATTAGTATATATATGGAGAAAGAATGTGTATATTGAAGTTTATTTTAAAATTAAGAAAGGGGGGAGGAAGTAGTGTCAAAAAATTGAAGTTTATTTTAAATTAATGTTTATTTTAAAATTAAGTAGTGCCATAGAATCATAATCTAGAGAAAGCTAAAGCATTAGAATTGAAGTTTAGACTTTTAATAACAGTCAATAAATGTATTGTCTTATTTTTAATAATTTCTATTCTCATCACAATACAATTTATATAAAAGAATAAATTTGAAATATATACTAATTTTGGGTTTATGGGTACCCGATTAGTTTGGTTTGGGTACCCGCATCGGGTATTAGGGTACCCGAATTCACATACGGGTCGAGTATTGGGTATGATATTTTTAAAATTTCAGGTTCGAGTACCTGAATTTTCGGGGTACCCGAATTTACAGGCCTACTTTAAAGGATCTTTGCGAGTCTTGTGTATGGTTTAAATATTCTTCACTTATTTTCCAATCAATAAAATGAATTATTTTGTCACAATGTGTTTTATTATAAGATGTTTTGCAACATTTAAATGTATAAGAAACAAACAAGTCAAACTTTTTTTATTGTGTTGACTGGCTATGAGTGTAGTTCCACGGTAAGGTAACACAATCTTTTTTCGCAAAAGAGAAATGATATTTCGGAACCTAGATAGACTTTGACTACCTAGCCGTGAAAGGTTACGGTGTTAGTCTGCATATTTCTAGCCATATGGAAATATATTACACCACTGTGATATAGCATCGAAGGATATAACAGTGAAACAAGTCTTGTCTTTATTGTTATTTACTGAAAAATGAATTCTCGGTGATTCTTATTTCTTAATTCATATATTTAATTTTGGGTATACAATATTGATTATAGATTACTTTGATTTATCAGAAGGTACATATTTTTTTATATTTCATGAATCCTAATATTTTGGATATTGGTAATCAACATCTAAGGGTGCTAGGATTGTTAATTAAGTCAATATCAGACTTTAACTAATTAATAAATATTTATATATTAAGTGCAAGAAATAACTAAAATTAAAGGGGGGGCCAATAATACTCGTAATTTTAGATTTGGATTAACAATCAATATTATTTTATTGTCGTGGCTGATAATAATATTCTATTTTGGCTTGAACAAAGTGAAGCTCAATTTAATTAATTAAATTAAAAATATATGTGTGGCCCAAACATAACTTTATCAACGTTGAATAGATGAAAGACAAAGACATAAGTCTCTATACCCAAAGTTCGACCCCCCCATATACTTTATAGCGATCGAAATTTTTACACCTATTTAGAATATGAATTCCATCTCTTATCTATTCGTGACCTATATATTTTTATAAGCTTATCCACTTTAAGATTAAAATACAAGTTTGGGAGATAGTCTGATCTCAGGTTGGGTTCTAAAGATCTCACATGGAGAAATAGTAAGCCATTTTAATTTTTTGGAGAATCATCAATATATCGATTTTTCTCAGTTAGAAATTATGTTTAGGGTTTTAATCACGCCTAAACATGATTTAATTCAAGTTCTTTGCATACACCATGTTAATTTGAACGAATAGATTAAGTCTAAATAATCACCCAAGTAGATCATGCGTTTATTTTGTTTAATTTACAAAATCTTCCATGGCAAACCCCAATAATAATATGGTTGATATATAAAACTTGTTTTAATCTTATAACATCGCATAGTATTCTCTATAAAATAATCTTATTTATAGATAAACACAAATTATGAGAGAGATATAAAAAAGTGATAGGAAAAGTTTTATAAATTAATATGCGATTAATTTTGATGTATAAATTCTTATTACTTCAATTAGATACTCCATCCGTCCCCCTAAAAATAGACTAATTTTGAAACAACGCAGGTTTTAATATGTAATTTGTAAAGTAATATAGAAATAGAATGAAAAAATGATTGGATTATTTTTAGCTGAAAATGAAACTCAAAAAAAAAATCCTTAAAATTGATCTAATTAAAAGACGATTTATGATAAAATGATAGTAGTTTATTTTTAAAGAACTGCGGAAATATTAAGTTATTTACTAGTTTATTTTTAAAGAACTGCGGAAATATTAAGTTATTGAGTAAATTTGAATGAGAGTTTCATTCATATCATAAATTTGTAGACGTGGTCAACAATTTCGAGTTATCTTATTTATAGAGAAATAGCAGAAATAAAAAGTTGAAAAAACGTGCCCAAAACGAATATATTCCCTCCGTCTCCGATTAATTATCACTCTTTTCTATTTCGATCCGTGCTTTAATAATTGTCACACTTCATTTTTACCATAAATAGTAAGTAAGTCTCACATTCCACTAACTCACTCCACTCACATTTTATTATAAAATCAATATAAAAAAGTTGGTCTCACGTTCCACTAACTTTTTCAATCAACTTTTTGTTACATTTTTTAAAATTCGTGTCCGGTCAAAGAGTGATAATTAATCGAGAACGGAGGGAGTATATTGTAGGGAGATATGTATAATGAACCAAGCAAAATAAAAATAATGTACGGAATAAGAGTTGCTTTCATGATAACGAAAATAAATTATTCCCACGAAATAATGAGTGGTTGTTGAAATAATTGTGTCCGTAAAAACTTTTATAAGTTATGTTCCGTCTACTGTGAATATTATATACTTTGTACGCATTACTATATAATTATTAGTCTCAGTCTAAATAAAAATATTTAACCATAAGTAATTTTAAATTTATCCTAGTATAAATTAAGAGATACTTATCATATTCAAAATCTGAGTTGTTTGTATAATCTTCTACATAACGTACTTGAATAGATAGTGAATAAAATAGCTAACCAGTGAGATATAAATACATAGGAGTATAAATTAATTATAGGTCATAAGATTAGTAGTTGGTCGTGTTTATGCTTTATAGTAAGCTATTTTAAAGCAGTTCGGCCGGGAAGTTGAAATTAAATGATTAATTAATGATATGTAGTACTAATTGTTTGGTAGCTTCAGAAATTAAAGCCATTTTGTATTCATTGTGATTTGTGAATATTATGAATATTATACAGGCACGTTTGATAAAAAAAAATAAAATAAAATATGATAAGAATATAGTAGCACATTTTAGGTTATTTTTAGATAGATATTCTAAGGGGTTTCTTGGTACGATGGAATGGAATGGTGGAATGGAATGTGATTCCTATTTCCATTCTATTCATTTGTTTGGTATGATGGAATGAATGGGTGAATGGATGAAAATGCAAAGGAAATCCAAGGAAATTGACATTCCATTCCAACCTCATTCCATTCCATCGTACCAAGCATCAATTCAACTAAAATTTATAATTTAGGAATCAAATTCACTAAATATTGAGTATTCCGCTTTAGAAGAAAACACCAATCCTTGAGCATTTGCAGAAATATCACTGTTAGTTACGGAGGGACAGAGTTGCAAGACCAATCATCGGGCATCAGTTTTTATGCAACTTACTAAGATGCTTTGGTTTGTTGTGGGTGACGTCATATTGATGGTGATGGTATCCATTTATTCTTTGGCAAACTTATACACATTTATCATACTCGGTAATTCAAGTCTTGATGGCAAAAATTTGTACTAACAATTTTACTATATTTGGTCGACTTTTGACATTAGGATTCTATATCTTGGGTTTGATCTATATATTTTTTGTTCTTTTCATTCTAATTTTATTTGATTTTTATAATTGAATCACTACTAATACTCATTCTTTCTAAGTTAACCTATAATGTCAACTAGTGAAAAAAACTTTTTTTTGGCATTTTTGAATAAAAAGGCTAGAATGTGTATGAATTTCAATTTTGACATGGAAATACACAGTGAAATTTGTACTTGCTTATACGTAGGAATGTTAGTGCACTCCGCAACTCGTGGGCTGAGTCGAATAGCTCACAAAATTTAGAGGGTTAGATTTCAAAATTTTCAACTCGATTAGTCTGCAACGTGAGTGGGCCAGACCCGAAATCCGATGGCTGACCCGGTGGGTTGGAATTAAGTACAACTATTGTTATTCTTTCTTCATGTTTGACACATAATTCGACATTTCATTAATATTTTTATAGCATAAATAACTATTAAAAAATCTTCAATTTTATATTTAACTAGTATCACGCGCCTGTGCATAGATTAATATATTTTTTAAATATTAAATTTTAATTTAAAATTAATTAAATAAAATTAGAATTAATATTAACAATGAACAATATGAGTAACAATTTTAGTTATATGAGTATCTAAAATCTATACAAATCAATATTGAAGCATAATAAATTTGAAACAAATCACATAATATAATGTTTAAACATTAAATCAAGGAGTAGGAAGATAAAAATCTATCACAATAAAGAATTAAACACAATAGATAATTACTCATCATTTTTAAAACTTCTTTATAAGCTACATTAACTTTGAAATTAAAATCAATCTCTTTATTATAAACTAAATTCTTCAATTCTTCTCAATTCGTCACTGTTCTATAGAACTTATTTGTCATTTTTAAAGACGCCCGCCTCATCTAAAACTACAAAACTTACTAAGTGAACAAAACCATCAATTAGCATGGGAAAAAAAACAAAAAGAAACTAAGACACTTGTATTGTTATCTTGCACTTTCACTTCCGACCGCAAACAATTAAAAATCACTTTTTCCAACAGTTGAGCTAGATAGAATATACATTGACCACAAACGCACAAATCCGAGTTTCAGATCCGTAAAAATTTAGTACGGACATTCCAGCATGAATCGCAACGCTGCCATCCAAATTTAAAAATGAAGCGTATTTATGCTTAGGAGAATCGCCAATCTGGACGTTTTCGCCGTCACAGCATGGATCCTTAACAGGAAGGACTCCATTCGCAGCACCGGCGGCCACGGGTGCGTCAACAGCCGTAGCCGCCGGGGTAGGAGCCGGCGCGCCATGGTTGTTTGACCAAGATGCCGCCGCGACGATTTGAGCGACGCCAATATTGTTGCAATTTCTCAGTGTTATTAAATGACATAGTAAAAATATTGTAACCTCCCACTCCATAATCCCACGTAAAACCAACCCACTCACTCCATTAATCAATTGTTTAATAGCCTTTAAATTATAGTATATATTTAATTTAATATAATTTTTAAAATTAAATGGCAATCTTGTAAATTTTTCCAAAACTCCCCTTTTATATATTGTATAGATAGAGGCATGTTAGGGTGCCACCACCCCTTAAAATAACACCATACCACCATTCCTAGTCAATCATTTGTACACATGGACGAATAATAAGCTGCCACGTGGCAAAAAAAGACCCCCAAAAAAGACGGGCAGCAATTTGCTGGTCTTTATACAACAATTTTTCTTGAACAGCAATAACCAACACGCTAGACAGCAATCTATAGATTGTTGTCTACCGTATTGAATGTTGTTGTGTAGCGTTTATAATATTGCTGTATAAGTGGTGTCACGGTGTCATTTTAAGAGGAGTTGTCATTTTAACACAAACCTGTATAGATATACATATATGTTTGATTTTTATTGATATAGTGCCCCCCCCCCTGTTCGCCATTAGGAGTCTCATAAGAATCCGGACGGGTCTTAAGAAATATAAAAGAATGTGGGCAGTGAAATGTGAGATGCATTTTTATATACTCCTTCCGTCCACAAAATATAGACAAAGTTGTAGATTACACGAGTTTTAATGCATAATTGACAAAGTAAGAGAGCGAGTGAAAATGTGGTGAAAGTAATTTTAGTGGATTGTGGAGTCCATATTTAGAATAATGTGTATGATTAGTACTCCCTCCGTTCCATAGTAATAGAGTGATTTTGCCATTTTGGAATGTTCCATAGTAATAGAGTCATTTCTCTTTTTAGTAAAAGTCAACACAATTTTCCACACTTATTTTACTCTTTCTTACTTTATTCTCTCATCATCTCTCTACCTTTTTCATTTTCCACTTTACTCTCCCTTTACTTAACTCACCTAACACAATTTTTCTTAGAGCATCCCCATCCGTGCTCTTAAATAAGAGCACGGAGGTGGACCCGGACCCACTTTTACTCCTTGTTTTTAAGCAAGAGCACAACACCCATATCCATGCTCTTCCGCAAGGATAAGCTTAAGGGTCCCACCATTCTATTATTCAATTTAAATACTTCAATTACTAAAATCATTTCTACAATATAAAAATACATAATTAAATCCTAAAAAATAAAAATTACATAATTAAAATCCTAGAAAATAAAAATACATAATTAAAATTCTAAAAAATAAAAATACATAATTAAAATTCTAAAAAATAAAAATACATAATTAAAATACTAGAAAATAAAAAAAAATACATAATTAAAATCCTACAAATTAAAAACTATATAATTAAAGACTAAAAAATACCCTCGTGGAAGACTAGTCCTTTATCCTCAATGTTCTTCGGAGACCCCGTGGAAGAATAGGTTAAAATAGATGAGAGAATAGATGAGAGAATTTAGATGATAGAATAGATGAGAATTGTGTAGTGTGGTGAGAATTTTTTTTTGTTGAAGTGGGGTTATTTATAGATGAAAATGTGAATTTTGGGGAAAAAAATTGAAAACAAAAATTAAAAGTGTGTAGAAAACAGATCTAATTTATTGGGAAGTGGGAAAATGTTTTTCTTATTTAAAAACGATTTTATTAATTAATTTTGATTTTTTTTTTGAAAAAGAAAAGATCAAATTTGCCAACGGCATAGCCCGCTACGTAAGCCTGCTCAGCGGCACGGATGTGCTTTTATTTAAGAGCAGTGTCGTGCCGCTGGCACAGACGGACAAGCTGCATCGGCGGACGGAGGTGGGGCGTGCCGCTGGCACGGACGGACACGCCCCCGCTGCGGATGCTCTTAATCTCCGTGCTGAAAAGAAACGCCTCCATATTACTATGGAAAAGAGAGAGTATTGGTGAAAATTTTATAATTAGTCTAATTTTGGTGGACGGCCCAAAATGGTTAAACTTGTACTCCCCCCGTCCCATTAAAAATGAAACGTTTTCCTTTTTGTGTTGTCCCATTGAAAATGTAATGTTTCCTAAAATAGAAATAACTTTGGTCATGTTTGGTTGCCAGGATTCTGTCTGGGAAAGTAATCTGATTCCTTAAATTTTAAATTCATGCGTTTGTTTCGGTTTTTAATCAAACTGGGAAAATAATCAGAATCCGAGAATAAGGAAAGTTAGTACAACTTTCCAAGATTCTGAATCCTAATTTTCTTAAGTATTCTTTTTCCCAGTTTTAGGATTCTTATTGTCTTACATATTTAAGCAATATAGTATAGTTTTATTATTATTATTATTATTATTATTATTATTATTATTAATTACTATATTTTTAAAATAATTTAAAATTATAAATTATACTTAATTTCACTCTAATAAATAACTATAATTAAAATTATCATAATTATAACTATATTTTATAATAATTCATAATATTAATTAATAATTTATTAATAATTAAAATATAATTATATAATATAAATTGTATAATGAATAATTATTATTATATTTTATAAATTAATAATTAATCAATAAAGTCATAGTGCAATTTTAATTTATAAAATTTATTCAATTATAATATCTGTAAATGTTATAATTATAATGTAATAATTATTATATTTATTATTATAATACTTCATGTAACTATAATTACAATTATATTATTATATATTATGATGGATAATCCATATTTAAACTATCCATGATAAATATAATAATATAGTTATTATTATTTATAATTAATAATTTATTAAAAAATTTATGTTATTATTCTTTTTTATAAATAAAAAATTAATAAGTATATTTTTAGTTTGGTGTTATAATTAGGTACAAATTTAAAATCTTGATATTTTCCAAACTCAGTAAAGTAATGTTACGAGGAATCATATTTCCGGGATTTATTTTCCCAGGAATCATTTTCCTTGGCAATTTTACTTTCCCGCCAACCAAACATGGTTTTTCTCTACTTTTTCCTTTCTCTTACTTTTTATTCTCTCCTCTTTAACTCACAAAACCACACTACATAAAATCTTGTGCCAAAAGCAAACGTTTCATATTTATTGGGACGGAGGGAGTATATTTTTTGTGGATGGACGAAGTATTAGTTTTATAATAAAATATGGGTGAAATGAGTTAATGGAAAGTTGGGTCTACCAACCATTTATAGTAAAAGTGAATCAAGATTCATAATAGCGAAGAAAGTAAAATGATAAACTGGGACTCCTAATGGCGGACGGATGGAGTACGAGATAAACAAAATTAATAAAATTTATATTAAATATAAGAAAACAAAATTGAAAGTTGAAACCATCAAGATCGAGTGAGTTGTGTTGGAGCTAGGGATGTCAATGTAGCCCGCAACCCGTGGATCGGCCCGAATAACACGCCAAATTTACAGGGTTAGGGTTGAAAATTTATAGTCCGATAAAATTACAGCCCGACTAGCCCGCACCTGATTAGCTCGCAACCCTTTAGGGCCAGACCCGAAAACCCGATGGGCTGGCTCGGAAACCCGATAAAATTTCTATCCTTCTATTTGTTTTACTCTAATTCGACACTTCATTAGTTATTTTATGGTATAGATTACTAAAAAAATTACTTTCAATTTTATATATTAAATACATAAATTATATATTAAATTTTTATTAACATAATAATATATATATAAATTAGAAACTTCGAATTCACTAAAAAATATATTTAGATTTCTAAAACATGCTTTAAAATTTCTTGATGTTTATGTTTTATTTTGTATAAATCTCAGATATTAGTATATGATCGTGTTTATGTTTGAGTTTAAGCATATATCTCAAATATATCATAATTAAATATTTTACATTTTATAAATATAACTAATTTTCACCATTATTTATTGGATTAATCGCATGTTGATTTTATCGGTAGCAACTCGATTAGCCCGCTGAGCTAGACCGAAACTAAAGCTTTTAGGGTTATGGTTGAACTTTTATAACCCAAAAGAAAATATAACCCGATTAGCCCGCACTCGATTGACCCGCAACCCAAATAGGGTTAGCCCGAAACCCAGTGAGCTGGCCCGATTGACATCCCTAGTTGGAGCGGTGAAATTTGTAACTGATATGAAAGAATGATTTGCTCAGTATAGTTTGGTGTTACGTTTGAAATTCATGAAAAATCTAAAAGAGAGTAGTAAGAGAATTTATAATTTTTGCAGCGATTTGCCCTTTAATTAATTCACACTTCATGTAAATTATGGCAATTTGCCCTTTAATTAATTCCACACACTTTCATATAAATTATTTTCTCCCTTTCTGAAAATTTGTCACTTATTTCCATTTTTATTCGTTCCTAAAATTTGTCATATTTTATTTTTACTATTTTTAATAATAGATTTCATATTCTACTAACTTATTTTCACTTATATTTTACTTTATTAAATTAATATATAAAACTAGGATCCACGTATCACTTTTACGGTACGTTGTATTCATATGAATCCAAATTCTTGACACTTGCACACCAGTATGTGATTTAAATTTTGAAATAAATTCTTGTCATTTACTTCACCAGTAAGTGGTTTGGAATGCATAAAATGCAGTATAAGATATTTTTTTTATCCTAATAATTAAGTTGGTGATGATATGATGTATGTAAACCTAAGAATCAATTCTGAAACGATATGTTTTATGGCTTCTGCCAGAGTAAACTAGTTTTATTGATTAATTTTTTAAAGACTAAAGTTCCATTTTGGTCCTAAATATATGGTCATATTATGATTTTGATCAAGAACTAA